>NW_013651683.1:12054-23728 GCF_000499385.1 Eimeria necatrix | reverse complement strand
CTAAACCCTAAACCCTAAACCCTAAACCCTAACCATTTCATTAATAGGCCCCAGAATTTCGTCAACTTTTCCAATTTCTTGTTTGTTTGACAAGAAAACCCCTCCAAACCCAAACCCCAAACCCTAAACCCCAAACCCTAAACCCTAAACCCTAAACCCTAAACCCTAAACCCTAACCATTTCATTAATAGGCCCCAGAATTTCGTCAACTTTTCCAATTTCTTGTTTATTTGACAAGAAAACCCTTCCATTAAAATAAGGAACTTGCTGCTGCAGCAAACCCTTGACCAGCAGCTCGTTTTCTGCTTCGTGAACCACTTCGCCAGCCTCTGCGCACAAACCCTAAACCCTAAACCCTAAACCCTAAACCCTAAACCCTAAACCCTAGTTCCTGAACCCTGAGGTGGCACAAAGGGCGCTGAAGCTGCGAAGGCTTAGAGAAGAAATAAAATAAACTGAAAGAAAGAGGCCTGGGTCCGTTCGGGCACAAAAGGGTTTAGGGTTTAGGGTTTAGGGTTTGGCGGCTCACCTATAATTGATTCCGGAGGGCCCTGGTTAAAGCCTGTGAAACGAAACAGCAAACCCCAACAGCAGCAGCAACTGCTGCTGCAGCTGCTGCAGCTTGCTTTGCTGCAACGCTTCGAGCAACGGCTTAGGGTTTAGGGTTTAGGGTTTAGGGTTTAGGGTTTAGGGTTTACCGGCGCCACCCCCTCCTCTGCCCCCTCTAAACCCTCCGCGGCCTCCTCGGGCCCCTCGAAAACCCCCGCGGCCTCCGCGGCCACTCATCTGCAGCAGCAGCAGCAGCAGCAGCAGCAGCAGCAGCAGCAGCAGCAGCTGGGGGTTTACTGCAGCAACTGCTGCTGTGGCTGCTGCTGCTTGCTGAGTACTTGCTGCTGGAGAGGCCTACGCAGCTTGGAAAGGCCCAAACCAAAACCCTAAACCCTAAACCCTAAACCCTAAACCCTCGCGGTTTACCTTGCGCAATTACTTCAGTAGAGCCTCTGTGGGCTCCTGAACCCTAAAAGTGAGAAAACCTCGACGTTGGGCTTCGTAGACTTTAGGGTTTAGGGTTTAGGGTTTAGGGTTTAGGGTTTAGGGTTTAGGGTTTGGCTATGCTGCGATTGGGGGTCGGGCCACCCGCCTTGATGCAGCAAATAGAGCAGCAGCAGCAGCAGCTGCAGCAGCAGCAGCAGCAGGAAGCAGTAGAACTGAAATATTTGTTGCCTAGACTAACAATTCAAATAAACTTCGGCTCGTAAACCCTAAATCTTAAACCCTAAACCCTAAACCCTAAACCCTCGAACTGGTTGGGGCCCCCTGCATGCGGCGTGGGGCTTCGATGCAGCTTAAACCCTAAACACTAAACCCTAAACCCTAAACTAGCGATAAGAATTTAACCCTTAGAGTTATTTTGTTGAAATTCGAAAAAGGCAACTGAATGTAAACCCTAAACCCTAAACCCTAAACCCTAAACCCTAAACCCTAAGCCCTAAACGCGCAATCCTAGCCCCGAGCCCTAGAACTTTTGATCCAACGCAACTGCAATTAGGGTTTAGGGTATAAATTTTAGGTTTTAGGGTTTCAAATTTGTGGTTTAGGGTTTAGGGTTTAGGGTTTAGGGTTTTTGCTTTTCTGTGTGTGAGACTGCTGCTCTGGTTTATCTCCCCGCTACTCTCTAAACCCTAAACTCTAAACTCTAAACCCTAAACCCCAAGCCTAAAACCCTAAACCTCAAAACCCAAACCCTAAACCCTAAACCCTAAACCCTAAACCCTAAACCCTAAGAACAAGCTTGGTGTGACAAAGAAAGTTTCCTGCGACGTAACAGCGCAACCTCTAAGCTGCAGCTAGTTAGCTGAAACTCACTGCAGCAGCAAGCTGCAGCAAGCTGCAGCAAGCTGCAGCAAGCTGCAGCAAGCTGCAGCAAGCTGCAGCAAGCTGCAGGTAGCCGCAGCTAGCTAGCTGCGGCTAGCTAGCTGAAGCTAGCTGCGGCTAGGTAGCTGAAGCTAGCTGGCTGCACCTAGCTAGCTAGCTAGCTAGCTAGATGCTGAGACTAGCTAGCTGTAGCTAGCTGCAGCCACCTAGCTAGCAAGCTGGCTAGCTAGCTCCTAGGACTGGCTAGCCAATACTTAGCTAGCTGCAGCTAGCTGCAGCTAGCTAAGTAGCTACCTAGCTGGCTGCTGGGGCCAGCCAGTTGCAGCTAGCTGCAACTAGCTAGCCATCTGCAGTCGGCCAAAGCTTCCTAGCTAGCTTAAGTCAGCTGCAGCTAGCTAGCTAGCTGCATGTAGCTAGCTAGCTAGCTCGCAGGACCAGCTAGCTGCAGCTAGATAGCGGAAGACTTGCAGCATTCTAGGTTTAGCTAGCTGTGGCTAGCTGCTAGCTAGCTAGCTATAGCTAGCTAGCTAGCTACAGCTAGCTAGCTACAGCTAGCTAGCTGCAGCTGCAGCTAGCTGCGCGGCATGGTGGCATTTTGAGGTGTATGTACACTTGAATGAGTTCAAAAAGATGCAAATATAATAAAATCATTTTTAGAAATAAATAGAAATGCATTTAAATCTGCTGCTGCTTTGTTTCAATTTTTAAATAAATTAAAAAGAAATAAAAATAAAAAAGAATTAAAAAGGAGCAGCAGAAAAGGCTCGTTTTACGCGAGGTGTACGTACACCCCAATTCGCTGACTTGAGCCGCTCTTCGAATTTTGCATTTAGGAAATAAATGAATAAATGAATAAATAAATAAATAAATAAATAAATAAATAATAAGTAAATAAATAACAAGTAAATAAATAAATAAACAAATAAATAACTAAATAAATTATATAAATAAATAATATAAATAAATAAATAGATGAATAATGTGTAAACAAATAAATAAATATATAAATATATAAATAATAAGTAAGTTAATAAATAAATGAGTAAATAAATAGTAAATAAATAAGTAAATAAATAAATAAATAAATAAATAATATAAATAAAATAAATAAATAAATAAATAAATAAATAATATAAATAAATAAATTATATGAATAAATAAATGGATAAATAATAAACAAATTAATAAATGAATAAATATTAATTGTTTTGTTTTGTTTCTTTTTTTTTTCCAAGTGATAAACTTGTTAAGCTTTGTGGCCGAAGTAATTTAAAAAAATTTGAAGTGAAATGCAAATAAAAGATAAATAAAATAAAAATAAAAATAAAAATAAAAATAAAAAATATGATTAAATACTTTAAATTATATTATTTCAAATATTCAATTAAACAATTAAACAAATAATTAAATAATTAATTAATTTAAATGAACAAGAAAGAATGCTTTGAGGGAATGCAAAACTGAAAGAAAAGAGTAAACAGCCAAAAGCTCAATTGCCTCCACCCTAAACCCTAAACCCTAAACCCTAAACCCTAAACCCTAAACCCTAGACAAGCAGTTCGATTGTGCGCTTGCCTCAGTGCATTCACTGAAGGCGCCGTAGGAGTTTTAATGCCCGGCCCCACATAAACCCTTACGGCCTAGGGTTTAGGGTTTAGGGTTTAGGGTTTAGGGTTTAGGGTTTAGGGTTTCTAGGGCCTCTCCTTCCCAGCAGCAAACGTGAAAACTTAAAAACGAAAAAGCAGCTCGGGGGCCCCCAGCAGCAAATCACAGAACCCATAAGGGGCCCCCAAGGGTACTGGGGGCCCCCCAGAGGATCCTAGAGGGTACTGGGGGCCCCCCAGGGGCCCTAGAGGGTACTGGGGGCCCCCTAGAGGGACCTAGAGGGTACTTGGGGGCCCCCAGGGGGCCCTTAAGGGTACTGGGGGGCCCCCAGAGGGCCTAGAGGTACTTAGGGGCCCCCCTATGGGGTCATAGTGTACTGAGGGGCCCTTTAAGGGCCCCCAGGGGGCCCTAAAGAGGGCTTGGGGGGCCCCCTTGGGGCCCCAAAGGGTACTGGGGGGCCCCCTAAGGACTATGAGGATTACTGGGGGCCCCTAAAGGGCCTTAAGGGCACCGGGGGGCCCCTACAGGCACTAAAAGGGTACCGAGGGGCCCCCTGGGGGCCCTCAAGGGAACTGGGGGGCCTCCAGGGGGCCCCAGGGGGCCCCCAGGGGGCCTTTAAGGGCACTGAGGGGCCCCCATGGGGCACAAAAGGGTACTGGAAGGTCCACAAGGGGACAAAAAGGGTACTGGGGGCCCCCCGGGGGCCCCCAAAGATTTAGAGGGGCCCCCAGGGGGCCCTGCAGGCTGCTGGGGGCCCCCCCAGGGGCCCACAGGGTACTAAGGGGGCCCCTAGATGCAATTAAAGGGTATTGGGGGCCCTTGGGGGCCCCAAAGGGTACTGGGGGCCCCCCGGGGGGCCCCGGGGGCCCTGGGGAGGTGTTGGGTTTTGCTGTTCTGGCTGCAGATTGAGAATGAGGGTTTAGGGTTTAGGGCTTAGGGTTTAGGGTTTAGGGTTTAGGGTTTTCTAGGGCTAAGTTCCGCTAGGGTTTAGGGTTTGGGAGATAGGAGGGTTTGGGGTTTCTGGAGAGGGCGAGAGCCACCGGTCTGTCCGCTGTCGGCGGCGGTTAGGGTTTAGGGTTTGAGATTAGGGTTTAGGGTTTAGGGTTTAGGGTTTGTTGAGCCGTCTGATAGCAATAAACTCGAAAGAGCGAATCGATTCTGCAGCAGGAGGAAGTCATGGGGATTAGGGTTTAGGGTTTAGGCCCTAGGGTTTAGGGTTTAGGGTTTGCGCGGGTCGCTGGCGAGGCGGCGACGGCGGCGCCGCCGAGGGTTTAGGGTTTAGGGTTTAGGGTTTGGGGTGCTGCTCTCGTCCTTTGTTGATTTAATTAAAACCCTTATTTTTATTTTAGAGGTTTTCTGCTGCTTAAGGGTTTAGGGTTTTCGCGGGGTCTCCGGCTGCTGGCAGCAGCGGCCCCGTGACTGGGGTTTAGGGTTTAGGGTTTAGGGTTTAGGGTTTACGGCGCCTTCAACGGCTTCTCACTCTCCCCGCCCCCAAAGCCTTTCTAAATGAATATCCCTCTAGGGTTTAGAGACAAACCCTCGTTTCTCTAAACCCTCTAAACCGCCGTCGACTCTGCGGCGGCGCTGGCTGAGGGTTTAGGGTTTAGGGTTTAGGGTTTAGGGTTTGCGGGGCCTTCTGGCGCGCCTGCAGGGCAACTTTGTCTCAGCGGCTCCCTCTGCTCCAGTACACCAGCGAGGAGAACCCAACGAAGGCTCTAGGGTTTAGGGTTTAGGGTTTAGGGTTTAGGGTTTAGGGTTTGGGGTTTAGGGTTTAGGGTTTAGGATGGGGAACCTTCTCGACAGCGAGTGTATAGACAAGACAGCCATCTGCAGCTGTCTTCGCCCGGAGCAGCAAACAGAGGAGGGGGCCCTGGAAGTTCCTGCTGCTGCTGCTGCTGCTGCTGCTGCTGCTGCTGCTGCTGCTGCTGCACCGGACACGAACTACCAACGCGCAGCCGACGCAGCAAAAGCAGCAGCGAGGCCGCGCAGCAGCAGCAGCAGCAGCAGCAGCAGCAAAGGAGCAGCAGGAAAAGCAGCAGCTGGGGCTAAGAAGACCCCCAAGAAAGGGTCTCGCTCGAAAGATCCTGCTGCTGCAGCACCTGCTGCTGCTGCTGCTGCTCCTGCTGCTGCTGCTCCTGCTGCAGACCGCGATGCTGCTGCTGCTCCGGCCGAAGCTTCTAAGCCAGCAGCAGCAGCAGCAGCAGCAGCAGCAGCAAAAGGACGAGAGGCAGCGGCAGCAGAAGCGCCTTCCGCTGCACCTGCCGGGCCTCCACCATCGTCCGCTCCAGCAGCAGCAGCAGCAGCAGCAGCAGCAGCAGCAGCAGCAGCAGCAGACACAAAGTGGATTGCGGGGTCTTTGTCTCTCCCAGTAGATCTGCATGTGCTGCAGCAGGTGGCTCGAGAGCCTTTTGTTATTCAGCAGCTGCTGCTGCAGTCTGTTTTCAATAAGTGGGACCCCCAAGGCACAGGTTTGCTGCTGCTGCTGCTGCTGCTGCTGCTGCTGCTGCTGCTGCTGCTGCTTCGCGTGCTGCTGCTGCTGTTAATGCTGGTGCTGCTGCTGCTGCTGCTGCTGTGCTTTTACTGTTGCTGCGTGTGGCGCCAGTACTGCCGCTGCCGCAGTTGCTGCTGTTGCTGCTGTTGAGGCTGCTGTTGCTGCTGCAGGGGTTGCTGTTGCTGCTGCTGCTGCTGCTGCTGTTGTTGCTGCTGCTGCTGCTTTGTTTTGTTGCTGCTGCTGCTGCTGAATGTGGCTGCGCTGCTGCAGCTTACACCTGTACCTCTCCCATGCTCACTCTCTTCCTTGCTGCTCCTGTTGCTGCTGCTGCTGCTGCTGCTGTTGCTGCTGCTGCTGCTGCTGCTGCTGCTGCTGCTGCTTAGGTTTATCTTTGGACAGCCTGCACCTGGTAGTCTCTTTTCTTTCTGAATGGACTTGCTGCTCAAACCCTAGAGAAGCAGAAGACCGCCTTTTTGGCTTCTTGGGCAATGATTCCAGTAAACCCTAAACCCTAAACCCTAAACCCTAAACCCTAAACCCTAAACCTTAGAACCTGGTCTGCTGACAGTCGGTGCCCCCCCTGCTTTGCTGCTAAACACAAGAGAGTCACCAGGGTGCTCTGCTGCAGCAGCAACAGCAGCCACACCTGCAGCAGCAACAGCAGCAGCAGCAGCAGCAGCAGCAGCAGCAGCAGCAGCAGCAACTTTGCTGTGTGGGGCCTCATTTGGGGTGTCTATACAGCTCTTTCCGCTTCTTCTTTTGTCTCTCTGGTGGAGTCTGTAAATGAATTTGAGGCAGCAGCAGCAGCAGAAGCCTTCCAGCAGCTGCAGCAGCAGCAGCAGCAGCAGGAGCAGCAGCAGCAAGACCAACTCGCTGTTGACCTCCCTGATGCGAGAGCAGGTACACTACTGCTGCTGCTGCAGCAGCTGCTGCTGCTGCAGCAGCAGCTGCTGCTCTTGCTGTTGTGGCGAAAGCCCCCGATCATTTGCGTGCAGCGCGTTTGCTGCTGCTGCTGCTGTTGCTGCTGCTGCTGCTGTTGCTGCTGCTGCTGCTGCTGTTGCTGCTGCCTCTACAAACTCCCGTGCGCCTCTCCTCTGCTGCTGCTGCTGCTGCTGCTGCTGCTGCTGCTGCAGCACTGTTTGAGCTTTGCGAGACTACCCTTGGGGGCGGCTGGCTGGAAGCAGCAGCAACAGAAGTGCTGCTGGATGCAATCTGCAGCGCAGCAGATTATCAGCTGCTGCTGCAGGACTTCGTAGCTTTGCTGCAGTCACTTGCTGCTGCTGTGAGGGACCTTAACTTGCTCTACAGATACAAGCAGCAGCAGCAGCAGCAGCAGCAGCAGCAGACGGAGTAGAAGCACCTGCAGCAGCAGCAGCTGCGGCGGCAGCAGCAGCAGCAGATGGTGCAGCAGCAGCAGAAGCTGCAGCCGAACAACTGGGAGGGAACAAAGTGCAGCAACTAACCAAGTAGCAGCAGCAGCTACTGCAGCAGCAGCTGCTGCAGCAGCAGCTGCTGCAGCAGCAGCTGCTGTAGCAGCAGCTGCCCCAATAACAACAACAACAGCAGCAGCAGCAGCAGCAAAAGCAACTATGGCTGTTATATGGGGTCTTGCCCCACCGCTATTGGGGGCCCCTTGGGGGCCCGTTGGGGCCCCCTTGGGGGCCCCCTGGGGGCCCCCTTGGGGGCCCCCTTGGGGCCCCCTTGGGGGCCCCTGGGGGCCCCTGGGGGCCCCCTGGGGGCCCCTGGGGGGGCCCTAAACAACGAGGGCTCTACTGGGAGTTGCTTATGGATGCTTAGAGACAGAAAAGCCGAGGGTTTGGGGTTTAGGGTTTAGGGTTTAGGGTTTAGCAGCAAGGGTTGAGGCCTAACGGGAGCAGCTTTAGGTGTGCTGCGGCAGTGGCTAGGGTTTGGACAGAGCCGCAAGGAGGGTTTAGGGTTTGAAGATTTAGGGTTTAGGGTTTAGGGTTTAGGGTTTGGGGGATGCGTGCACACCTCAGACCACACAGATCAGCCACTGGGGCCCCGGGGGGCCCCCGGGGGCCCCAAAGCAGCAATTAAGAGGATTTAAATGGATTTAATTTAATTTAAAAACAAAAATAAATAAATAATTAAATTATTTAATTCAAAAAAGCAATTTAGGGTCCTCCAGAGGGCCTCATTGGCTCGAGGCGCTTCCACCTCAGGGGGCCCCGCGGGGGCCCCTGTGTCTGTGGCGCAGCAGCAGCAGCAGCAGCAGCAGCCCCTGCAGCAGCAGCAGCAGCAGCGAGGCAAGCCCTCAGTTTATTTTAAAGTGGAGGGCAGGCACTGGGCGTACAATCGGAGAAAGCTGCAGCAGCAGCAGCAGCAGCAGTTGCTGCTGCTGCTGCAACCCCACCCCAGTAACCACACAGCAGCAACAACAGCAGCAGCAGCAGCAGCAATCCGTCTCGGGCCCGCATGTCTTAGCTGTGACTGGGCCTGCAGCAGCAGCCGCAGCAGCACTGCAGCAGCAGCAGCAGCAGCAGCAAACTGCCGCAGCAGAGGCCGACGCAACAGCAGCAGCTGCAGCAGCAGCAGCAGCAGCAGAATCTGATGGCTACAGGTTACACAGAGATGGAGGAGCTGTTTAGAAAAAGCACAGAGGCAGCAGCAGCTGCTGCTGCTTCACCTGCTGCTGCTGCTGCTGCTCTTGTCCCCGAAGCCTCAGCAGCAGCAGCAATTGGTGCAGACAGCAGCAGCAGCAGCAACAGCAGCAGCAGCAGCAGCACTGCGGATGGCCGCAAGCGTGGGGGCCCCGCTGCTGCTGCAGAAGAGCAGCTGCCGGCTCGCCGCCGCCGCGTTCCAGCAGCAGCAGCAGCAGCAGCAGCAACAGAAGCAGCAGCAGCAGAAGCAGCAGCAGGCTCTCCAACTGCTTCTCATTCGGGCCTACAGCATTCACCAATATCTGCTGCTGCTGCTTCTGCTGCTGCTGAAGCACCAACTGCAGCAGCAGACGGCCAAAGCGAAGGGACACCCAGCAGCAGCAGCAGCAGCAGCAGCAGCAACAGCAGCAGCAGCAGCAGGAACTCCGGCGGCTGGGTCCCGTTTACAGGCGCAGCAGAGAATAGTGGCGCCTTTCTGAACGCTGGGTTGCAGCAGCAACAGCAGCAGCAGCAGCAGCAGCAACAGCAGCAGCAGCAGCAGCAGCAGCAGCAGCAGCAGCAGCTGGAGGAGCAGCAGCAGCAGGAAACTCCAGAGGCTGAGAGCACCGACACATTTTATTCTGCTCCTCAAACTCCTCGCGCTGCTTCTTCGGAAAGAATTGGTGGTGCTGCTTCTCCTGCTGCAGCAGCAGCAGCAGCAGCAGTTGCTGCTGCTGCTGCTGCTGCTCCGTCTGCGATTGCTGGGGTTGCGTCTGCTCGTGCTGAAGCAGCAGCAGCAGCAGCAGCAGCAGCAGCAGCAGCAGACGAACAGCAAGTGGAAGACATCATTTGCTGCTCACAGGGCTCTCTGAGTGCACTGAACAGCCAACAGAACTCAGCAGCAGCAGCAGCAGCAGCAGCAGCAGCAGCAGCAACAGCAGCAACAGGATCCTGTGGGGGATTGCTGACCTCTCAGCCTTTTCCTCTCTCCCTTTTTGACACACAGCCTGAGCAGCTGCTGCTAGAGCAGCAGCAGCAGCAGCAACTGCAGCAGCAAGAGCAGCAGCAAGAGCAGCAGCGGCTGCTGCAGCAGCAGCAACACCAGCAAGAGCAGCAGCGACAGCAGCAGCAGCTCCCATTCTACCTGCAGAACTTTGCAAGCGTGGTCTCATCTGCCCCGCCAGCTGCAGCAGCAACAGCAGCAACTGCTGCTGCTGCTGCTGCTGCTGCTGCTGGTGGGGGCCCGCCCGACTTGCCGTGGGACAGCAGCAGCAACACCCGCAGCAGCAGCAGCAGCAGCAGCAGCAGCAGCAGCAGATATGCTCTTAAAGGCTCTGTTGCTGCGCTGCTGGCCCACTGCAGCGGCTGTGAGCCCAAAGCCAACAGAATAGAAGACGCTTTGCTGCTGGTGCTGCGGCTGGAGGCTCTGCAGCAGCAGCAGCAGCAGCAGCAGCAGCAGCAACAGCAGCAGCAGCAGCAGCAGCAACAGCAGGAAGTGGAAACGATGCAGCAGTGGAAATTCGTGCTGCTGCAAGTCGGAGGAAACTTCGTCAAGTACCTAAATATCCTTCTCCGAGAGGGAGTAAGCAGCAGCAGCAGCAGCAGCAGCAGCAGCAGCAGCAGCAGCAAACGCAGCAGCAGCCACAGCAGCAGCACTAGCTGTGACGGCAGTAGCAGCAGCAGCAACGGCACCGGCCCATCCACAAAGGCAACCAAGCACAAAGCTCAAAGCAGCTGCGTAGATTCAGGTGCCTAAATGTTAAACCCTAGGGGGCCCCCCTTCAAACCCTAAACCCTAAACCCTAAACCCTAGGGGGCCCCCTAAACCCTAGGGGGCCCCTAAACCCTAGGGGCGCCTGTACGGCTGCTGCGAGGGTTTAGGACTTGTGGAAATGGCAGCTTAAGCACTGGAGGGCCCCAGGGGTTGCAGGGAATAAGTTGTGCTGCAGCAGCAGCAGCAGCAGCAACAGCAACAGCAGCAGCAGCAGCAGCAGCAGCAGCAGTAGCAGCAGCAGCAGCACTTGCTGGGGTAGCAGGTCGTTGTAATGTGGGCTAAAGGCATTTCTGCAGCAGCAGCAGCAGCAGCAACATCGTCCCAAGAACAGCAGCATTAGTCTGTTGCTGCTGCTGCTGCTGCACTGCTGCTGCTGCTGCTGCTGCTGCTGCTGCTGCTGCTGCTGCAGGTCCATGTACGGCCCCCAGGAGTAGCAGCAGCTCTGCTGCTGAACGGCTGCTGCTTCAGGGGCCCCTGTGTGGCCCTGAGGGCCCCCCAGTGGCTGCAGCAGCGGCTGCCGAGGGCTTTGCTGCAGCACTTGCTGCTGCAGCTGCAGCAGCAGCAGCAGCAGCAGGAAGGCGACGCAGAGGAGCCTGCTGCGCTCGCAGCAGCAGGGGAGCACACCCAGCAGCAGCAGCAGCAGCAGCAGCAGCAGCAGCAGCAGCAGCAGAGGCCAAGGGCTGGGAAGCCGCACATATACACCCCGCTGTCTCACATACAGAAAAGTGATGTAGTAAGAAGAGGCTGAGCCTGGGCTCATCAGGGTTTAGGGTTTAGGGTTTAGGGTTAGGGGGTGAGGGTTTAGGGTTTAGGGTTTAGGGTTTAGGGTTTAGGGTTTAGGGCTTTCTGCGTGCTTCAGGTCGACGTCTACTGTGTGTACTGGGAAATGAGGAGAGCCCCTCAAGAAACCGACAGTGGGTTTGGAATTTGGGGTTTAGGGTTTAGGGTTTAGGGTTTGGAATTTAGGGTTTAGGGTTTAGGGTTTAGGGCTAAAGATAAGCTCGGAAGCACAGCTTTCGGGGACTGTGAGCTTACTGGAAGCTCTGTAACCCTCAGGCCGCTGCGACCCACAGCTTAGGGTTTAGGGTTTAGGGTTTAGGGTTTAGGGTTTAGGGTTTAGGGTTTGGGGTTTCTGCAGCTGTGTGCTACATGAACGTGAGGGTCGTCGACGATTCTCTTCCTGTGCCTATTGACCGCAACAAGGCAGCAGAGTTTAGCCTCCAGGTATCTAGGGTTTAGGGTTTAGGGTTTAGGGTTTAGGGTTTAGGGTTTAGGGTTTAGGGTTTAGGGTTTGGGGCACAGAGGCGTCTAGGGTTCACTTTCATTCGC
>NW_013651683.1:0-2500 GCF_000499385.1 Eimeria necatrix | reverse complement strand
CCCATCAAAAGACTCGCCTGAACACAAACCCTAAACCCTAAACCCTAAACCCTAGGCTTTTAACCCTAAACCCTAAACCCTAAACGCTGGGCCCGAAACCCTGAATCCTAGACCTTTATCCCTCGTGCACACAGTCTGCGTAGACGGCTGCAGGAGCTGCCCTCAAACCCTAAACCCAAACCCCAAACCCTAAACCCTAAACCCTAAACCCTAAACCCTCACCTCTCTCATCCACAAAGTCTCTGGGGTATTTCATGCTGGAGCTGCGGCGGCGAACACCGTACCCGTAGTAGGCGAAATCTCCTATAACCGCAAAACCCTAAACCCTAAACCCTAAACCCTAAACCCTAAACCCTGATAAGCGGCAGAGAGCAAGCTGCTGCTCCAGTGCAAAAGGCGTCGATACAGTAGCAGCAGCAGCGCGAGCAGCAGCAGCAGCAGCAACTGAGGCAGCAGCACCAGAAGCAGCAGCAGCGCCAACAGCCAAGGCAACTGCAGCAGCAGCGCCAACAGCCACAGCAGCAGCAGCAGCAGCAGCAGCAGCAGCAGCAGCAGCAGCACTTTTAATACCTAGCCTCAGCTGAGCAGAAAGAGACCCTTGAGCTGCAGCCATTTCATAAAAGCGCTGCGCATGCAAACGCTTCCGTCGGATTGTACCTGCAGCAGCAGCAGCAGCAGCAGCAGCAGCAGCAGTAACAGCAGCAGCAGCAGTAGCAGCAGCAGTAGCAGCAGGAACAGCAGCAGCAGCAGGAACAGCAGCAGCAGCAAAGCTCTGTTTGCGGCCAAAGCGCTGGAGCTCAATAGAGACGGCGCCTGTACAGAGGCCTCTTAATCCTAAACCCTAAACCCTAAACCCTAAACCCCAAACCCTAAACCCTAAACCCTAAACCCTCGCCCACCGTCGAAGAATATGTCTGTGAGGCCAGCGTCAAGCAGAAACGCCAAATTGCTCTGAGAGGCCTTCAGGCCAAATCGCAAAAAAACAAAAAACAATAAATAAATAAATATTTAAATAAATAAATAAATAAATAAATAAATAAATAAATAAATAAATAAATAAATAAAAATAAATAAATAATAAGTGAATAAACGAACCCGAATTAATAAAACACAAAATGCCAAAAAACCCGCACCAAAACCATCTTCTCCCCTTTCCCAGGGGCCCCCCTGGGGGGCTCCTGGGGGCCCCCTGAGGGGCCCCCTGGGGGCCCCCTGGGGGGCCCCCTGGGGGCCCCCTGGGGGGACCCCCGTAGGGGCCCCCTATGGGTCCCCACAAATCTCCCTATGGGGCCCCCCAGGGGCTCCTTGTGGGGCCCCACACCCTATGGGGCTTTGGGTAGGGGGCCCCTGTGGGGCCCCACAGGGGGCCCCTGTGGGGGCCCTTAGGGGCCCCTATGGGGGGCCCCCACAAGGGCCTCTGTGGGGGCCCCCAGGGGCCCCTGTGGGGCCCCACTGGGGGCCCCCTAAGTTCTCAGGGGGGCCCCTAGAGTTACTGTAAGGCTTGGGGGGGCCCCTCAGGGTTTCCCAAAAGCTAGAGTGCCCCTGGGTATGGCTGCTAGGGTTTAGGGTTTAGGGTTTAGGGTTTAGGGTTTAGAGTCACCTCGTGGCCAGCTTCTGCGAGAAGAAGAAAGTTGAAAGCTGCTTCGTCGTAGGCCTGCTGCTCGTACGCCGTGTACGCCTGCAACCAACCCCCAAACCCTAAACCCTAAACCCTAAACCCTAAACCCTAAACCCTAAACACTAAACACTAAACCCTGAAGGCCAAATCCTCAACCCCAAGCCCCACCCGCCCAAAACCCAGCCCCCACCCACCTCGGCCCAGACCCCAAACCCGAAACCCTAAACCCCAAACCCCAAACCCTAAACCCTAAACACCAAACCCTAAACCCTAAGCCCCAAACCCTAAACCCCAAACCCCAAGCCCCAAACCCCGCAAAACCGAACCCGCAAGCCGCGCAGCCGCAGCCGCACTTGCGGCCGCGGGCCCCCACCCGCCACCCCGCAAACCCCAAACCCTAAACCCTAAACCCTAAACTAGGGTTTACCCGCTGCAGCAGCAGCGCGAAATGAGGGTTTCGATCTGCTGCCAGCTTCAGCAGCGCAGCAGCAAGGGGACAGTCCCTGACAGCTCCTAAACCCGAGAGGTGCATGCAGCCCAAGGCGAAGGCTGCTGCAGTGCTGCCCCCGCGCACAGCTTTGGCCAGCCACTTGAGGGCTTCCACGAAGGACTTCCCGGTCCCTGCAAACCCTAAACCCTAAACCCTAAACCCTAAACCCTCGCCAGAGGCAAGCCCACGCCCAAACACTCGTCCCCACCAAAAACCAACGCCCCACACGTCTGGGGGCAAACTCGACGAAAAACCACGTTTTAGGGTTTTATGAAAGGATTTTGAAACACGATTAGGGTTTAGGGTTTAGGGTTTAGGGTTTGACCGTCAAATACATGGAAGCCAAGTTCAACTGCCCATCCGGAGACCCTAAATCCGCGCTTTTGGCAAAG
>NW_013651682.1:7058-22058 GCF_000499385.1 Eimeria necatrix | reverse complement strand
TCCTAAACCCTAGACCCTAATTAACCACCTAATGCACTAGCAGCTGGCTTGAATTCTAGAGGCACTAAATCCAAACCCTAAACCCTCGCCAAACCCTAAACCCTCGCCAAACCCTAAACCCTCGCCAAACCCTAAACCCTCGCTAAACCCTAAACCCTCGTTTTTCAGGTCTGGTGGTTTTGCGCGCCCTCTACGGAAACCTCCGAATTCGTTCGTGCTTTCTGGCTCAGCAGCAAATCGGTAAACCCTAAACCCTAAACCCTAAACCCTAAACCCTGATCCCATACCCTGGACCCTAGGGCCAAATGCTAAACCCTAGCTCGAAAAATTCTTTTGCGGTCCGTTTAGGCGGAGCTGCTTCTTACAAGTGTTCTAGGGTTTAGGGTTTAGGGTTTAGGGTTTAGGGTTTAGGGTTTAGGGTTTATGTTGTAGGGGTGGTTGAGGAGCAGCACCTTGAGGGCCCTTACATCGACGTAACAATTCCCCTACAGGTGCTCTAAACCCTAAACCCTAAACCCTAAACCCTAAACACTAAACCCTAAACCCTAAACCGCCAAAACTGGAGGTACAGCGAAAGGCCTAAAGGGAGAGCTTCTGCAAAACGTGCCTTGAGCCTTAGGATTCACGGACTAGAGCTTAGGGTTTAGGGTTTAGGGTTTAGGGTTTAGGGTTTAGGGTTTAGGGTTTAGGGTTTAAGTGATGTGCGTACGCCTCAGTGCCAGATCGAGAACTCCCGTTTTGTTTTTGCTGGAGGGGCATCTTCTTCTTTTGAACAATTAAAAGGGTTTTATAATCCAGCGCCACTGGTGAGGGTTTAGGGTTTAGGGTTTAGGGTTAGGGGTTTAGGGTTTAGGGTTTGGGTTTAGTCTTGGCGAAGAGGGTATCGAAGGCGGAATTGAAACCGAGCTCCCAAGGGTTGAGGAGGGTTTAGAGTTTAGGGTTTAGGGTTTAGGGTTTAGGGTTTGTGTTGCAGCTGAGCGGCGGAGATGTGTCTCTCTATGTATTATATACCTTCAGGGTGAGCATTTGAAGGGTTTAGGGTTTAGGGTTTAGGGTTTAGGGTTTAATCGGAAAGTACTGCAGCAGCAATTAGATCAATTCTCTTGTCTTTAAACACTGATAGTGTGGCTTCGTTCCAAACCCTTAATTAGGGTTTGGGTTTTGTGTGCAGTTTGCATTTGGTTTATTTTAAAAGTCTTTCCTTGTACTCTCCTATGAGTTCTTGTTGTGCTGTTGCTGCTGCTGTTGCTGCTGCTGTTGCTGCTGCTGTTGCTGTTGCTGCTGCTGTTGCTGCTGCTGTTGCTGCTGCTGTTGCCTGCTGTTGCTGCTGTTGCTGCTCACACGCCTTATCAAGTATTTAAATAATTATTTATTTATTTATTTTTATTTAATTAATTAATTTATATTTATTTATTTATTTATTTATTTATTTATTTATTTATTTATTTATTTGTAAATTGCCTTTAGGGACTTTTGCACGAAGTGACGGCGTCGGACTGTTCGGGTTTGGCTTTGCCGCTGCGGTGTACGTACACCTGGGCGTTTGCCCGAGCTCAGTCGGGGGTCTAAATGCGTCAAATTTGCGGAAATTTTGCGCCAATTGTATCAAATTAAAACTCGAATTTGCATTTGAAATGTTTTGATGCAAAAAGAAGCGAAAAAAAGGCCAAAAAGGCGCAAATTTGGCGTTTTTGGGGTGTACGTACAGCTCAGAAGTGCATGGGGGGGAAAGCACGGGGCCCCTTCGCCGCATGCAATGCAGCAAATAACAAACTTGAAGAGTAAATAAAGAAATTAATTAATTTAATAATTTTAAATTAATAATTAAAAAAGAAAATAGTAAAAAAAATCTCTCAATTGGTCCATAATGAACAGAGAAATGAATATTTTTCGCTTTGAAAAAAACGCCGTTCGAGCCAAATACAACTCAGTGCGATAATCGGTATTTTTACTTTTTATTATTATTTATTTATTTATTTATTTATTTTGCATTATTTATTCATTTACTTTTCATTATTTATTTATTTATTTTTCATTATTTATTTATTTATTTATTTTTCATTATTTGTTTATTTGTTTATTTATTTTCCATTATTTGTTCATTTATTTATCTTTTTATTTTCCATTATTTGTTTATTTATTTATTTATTTTTCTTATTTGTTTATTTATCTATCTATTTATTCGCATTATTTGTTCATTTATATGTTTATGCTTCATGATTTATTTATTTATTTGTTTATTTATTATTATTTATTTATTTATTTATTTCTTACTTGTTTACTTTTCCTTTATTGCTTTACCAACATATTTATTCCTTCTGTCTGTTCGTCCATTTAATTATTTATATGTTTTATCAGTTATTTGTATTTATTTATTTATTTATTTATTTTAATTAATTAATTAATTTTATTTATTTATTTATTTATTTGTTAGTTTATTATTCATTTATTTATTTATTTATTTATTCATTTTATGTTTAGGGCTGAGGCGCATTCTGCTACTTTCTCTTATACGACTATCCTCGGCCTTGGTGAGAAACCCTAAACCCTAAACCCTAAACCCTAAACCCTTGGCAGCCTTAAAACCCTAGCCCCTGAGCCTAAACCCTAAACCCTCGTTTTGCAATTCGGAAAGGCAATGCCTGCTCTGCCCGTCTTGGCTTAAGGGTTTGGGGTTTAGGGTTTAGGGTTTAGGGTTTAGGGTTTGTTGTGTTTGGACTTAGGTTTCTGCTGCACTGCTGCTTTAATTTATCTCTTGCCGCTGCAGCAACTGCAGCAGCGGCTGCAGCAGCAGCAGCAGGGTTGGGGTGCTGCTGCTGCAGCAGCAGCAGCAGCTGCTGCTGCTGCTTTTACACGCTTCGCCTCGCGTAGAAATAAAAATTTTGTCCATGGTGTGCTGCTGCTGCTGCTGCTGCTGCTGCTGTCATTATGTCTTATCTCTGCTGCTGCTGCTGCAGTTTATACTTACTTCTGCTGCTGCTACTGCAGCTCCTCCTGCTGCTACTGCATGTGCTGCTGCCACCAGCACTTATTTCTGCTGCTCCTACTGCAGCAGCAGCAGCTGCTGCTGCTGTTGCTGATTGCTTTTGTTTGCATCTCTTTACTTTTGTTCAGGTGCCGCAGCAAAAGACGTAAAGGAGGAACACTAAGCTGTAATACAGCAGCAAAGCTGCTGCAGCAGCAGCAGCTGCAGCAGCAGCTGCTGCTGCAGCAGCAGCAGCTGCTGCAGCAGCAGCAGCTGCTGCTGCTGGAGCAAAAATAGCGGCTGCAGCAGCAGCAGCTGCCACCGCAGTAACAGCAGCTGCCGCAGCAGTAACAGCAGCTGCCGCAGCAGCATCTACGGCACCAGCTACAGCAGCAGCAGCTGCTGCTGCTGCTGCACTGCAGCAGCAGCAGCAGCAGCAGCAGGTACAGCAACTGCTGCATTGGGGCGCAAATGTCTCTTGTTTTCTTTTTTGTCCGTTTCTGAATTAAATCATTTTATTTATTTTTAAAATTAATTTATTTATTTATTTGTCTTTTAATTTTATTTTTGGGTGCCCCACGAGCCTCAACTAAGTGCTCTACAAGTAAGTAACAAATAAATAAATAAATAAATAAATAATAAATAAATAAATAAATAAATAATAAATAACAAAAATACATAATAATAAATGACAACTAATAAATAGAAAATGATGTTAATAAAAAGAATAATAAAAAAAGGAATTAATTTGTCAATTCGATGCCGCAGAAAGTCTTCAGAACGCAAAAAAGGAAATTCCCAAAATAAATAAATAAATAAATAAATAAATAAATAAATAAATAAATAAATAAATAAATCAATACTAAGGAACTACTAATAAATAATAATTAATAATTAATGATTAATTAATTAATTAATTAATTAATTAATTAAATTAATTAACTAATTAATTAAAAACAAATAAAATATTTTGATTTCATTTGACTCCATGTTCTTCCATCCACTTCGCCAGTTCTTTCTCCATGGCGCAAGAAGAGGGTTTTACCTGAAAGTAAAAAAATAAATAAAATTAATTAAATTAAATAAAATAAATAAATAAATAAATAAATAAATCAATTAATTATTTAATTATTTAGTTATATCAATTAAATCAAATTAATTGAATTGATAGAGAAAGAAAAGAAGTGCCAAATGGCGCAGATCCGATACTGAAATTGGGGCATGCCCTAGGGTTTAGGGTTTAGGGTTTAGGGTTTAGGGTTTAGGGTTGGACAAAAAGGGAAAAGAATAAAATCAAAAAAGAAATAAAACAAAAGGCAGCAAAGAACAACGCGGGGCCAGCTGTCTAGACACTCCAAAGGGCTCAAAAAGCCAAAAAAAATGAATTTTTAAAAAATAAAAAAAAACAAAAAAATGGAGAAAATAAAAGTTGAAAAACACTGAAGTCAAAGAGGGATTTAAAGCAGAAGAAGACGAATTTGGGGACTTTGCAGAATTTGAAAAAGAAATTTAAAAAAATAAATGGAAATTAAATAAAAGACCAAGTGGAAGAAAAAGAGGAAAAGAGAATTTGGAAAAGAAATTAAAAAAAAAGAAATAAAATGAAAGACCAAATGGGAGAAAAAGAGAAAAAATGGAGTCAAAGAAGCCGAGAGAATGAAAAAGGCGAATTTGGAGAACTTTAAAACAGAGTAAAAGGGAATAAAATGGAATAAAATGGAATAAAAAATGGAATAAAATGGAATAAAATGGAATAAAATGGAATAAAAAACGGAATAAGATGGAAAAAAATAGAATAAATGAAAAGAAGGAAAAACGAGAAATGAAATAGAAGAAAGAAGAGGAGAAAAAGGGCCAAACGAGCTGGGAAAACGAAAAGAAAGCGAATTTGAGGCTTATGAAGGGGAAATGCAGCGAAATAAAAAGGAATAAAAGAAAACAAAAGAGAAAAATGAAAAGAAGACAAAAGGCGGAGTGAAATGGAAGAAAGAAGAGAAAAAAAGGAGCCAAAGAAGCCGAGAAATTCAAAAAAGAAAAAAAAAGACTTCAAATGGACTTCTTTTTCTTACCCGCAATAAAGCCTCTGCAAAGTCTGCAGGGGTAATTTGCCGAAAACTCAAAACGCTCGGCACTTTGCGAATATCCCCAAACGCCTCCAACGCCTCGTCGTAACTTTTGTCCGCAGCTGACAAATAAAAAATAAATAAATAAATAAATAAATAAATAAATAAATAAATAAATAAACTAGTTAAATGATTAATTAATTAATTAATTAATTAATTAATTAGTTTGATAGATTAATTAATTAGTTCATTAGTTGATTAATTAATTAATTAGTTTAATTGGTTAATTAATTAGTTATTTAATAATTGATTATTTAATTAATTGGTTAGTTAATTAATTAATTAAATCAATTAGTTAATTAGTTAATTAATTAATTGGCCAATTGGTTGTTTAATTATTTAATTTAATTATTTGTTTGTTTATTTATTAATGGCATGTGAGTGGCAAGTGGTGGGGGCGGGATTTTTGGGGGGTTGGATTTGCTGGGAATTAATCAATTATTTGAAATCTAATTAATTAATTAATTAATTAATTAATTAATTAATTAATTAATTAATTAATTAATTAATTATAGTGAAATTAATTAATTAATTAAAATTAATTAATTAATTAGTTAATCATTAATTATCTTATTTAAATTATAATTGACGTGTTTGTTTAAAGTGCGATTATTTAGTTAATTAATTTAAAATGGAGTTGGAAGAAACAAAATTAATTTCCCAAAAATATAATTGATTAATTAATGCACTTAACAAAACAAGAAAACATATTCCCAATTAGCGAACCAATTTATTTATTTATTTATTTATTTATTTATTTATTTAGTATTTAAATACATTAATCAAATCAAATTGAACTAATCAAATTAAACTAATCAAGGTGAATTAAATTAAATTTAATTAATTAAATTAAATACGTTAAATTAATTAAATTAAATTAATTAAACTAATTATATTAGCTACAAAAATTAATTTAATTAATTTAATTAAATTAAATTAATTAAATTAAGTTGATTAAATTGAACTTAAATTCTATTTAATTAAATGAATAAAATGAACTTAGTTAAATTAATTTAATTTAATTAATTTAATTAATTTAATTAAATGAATTAAACTGATTAAATTATATCAAATTAAATTAATTAATTAAATTTAATTAATTTAATTAATTTAATTAAATTAAATTACCTGCAGAACACAATACCCGAATGTCTGAGCCGCTCCAGCCCTCGAGTTTTTGACTCAGAGATTTTAATTCCTGAAAATAAAATTCATTTTATTTTATTTTATTTTATTTTATTTTATTTTATTTTATTTTATTTTATTTTATTTTATTTTATTTTATTTTATTTTATTTTGTTTTGTTTTGTTTTATTTATATTTAATTCAAATTACTTTTGTTTAATTTCATTTTGTTTTGCTGTGGTTTGCTTTATTTTGTTTTGTTTTTATTTTTTTATTTATTTTATTTTGTTTTTTATACTCTCATTATTTATTATTATTTATTTACTTATTTATTATTTCATTTATTTATTTATTGATTTATTTAATTTATTTATTCATTTATTTATTTTTTTTTTTGCATGGAGGTATGGCTGGCTGGTGGGCAGCAAACGAATAAAAGCGTGAATGATAAATAAATAAATAAATAAATAAATTAATTAATTAATTAATTAATTAATAATAAATAAGAATTAAATAAATAAACAAATAAATAAATAAATATATAAATAAATAAATAAATAAATAATCAGGAAGAAACTGATGAGAATTGCTAACTAAAGGATTGGGGTCAATATTGAGAGACGCGCACAAGCCAAACCCTAAACCCCAAACCCTAAACCCCAAACCCCAAACCCTAAACCCTAAACCCTAAACCCTAAACCCTAAACCCTAAACCCTCAACGCACCTGGTCAGTAAGCCGGCATCCTGCAGGGGTTTGCGAATCAAGTAGCTGCCTGTGCACCGCGGACGCAGCGCTAAAACCTAAACCCTAAACCCTAAACCCTAAACCCTAAACCCTAAACCCTAAACCCTAAACCCTAGTTGGATTCTTCAAACAGCACCTCCAAACCCTAAACCCTAAACCCTAAACCCTAAACCCTGATTTACCGGATAATTTTTGCTCTCGTATCCTCGTCGGGCAACGGCACCAAAACACGCCGAGACAGGCGCCGCACTGCTGCCTGTACAGAAACCCTAAACCCTAAACCCTAAACCCTAAACCCTAAACCCTAGAGTGAAAAGGGCTTCTAAGCAGCAGCAAATTAAAACCTGTGGCAGCACAAGCAGCAGTAGCAATCAGTCAACGAAAGCAACAGCAGCAGCATCTGCAGCCAACGAAGAAGGGCAGCAGCAGCAGCAGCAGAAGCAGCAGCAGCAGAAGCAGCAGCAGCATGTGCAGCCAACGAACAAGGGCAGCAGCAGCAGCAGAAGAAGCAGCAGCAGCAACAGCAGCAGCAGCAGCTTACGTCATCTAGCATATCTGGTCTGTTGGTGGCGCCCACAACAATAATGGTGCTGCTGCTGCTGCTGCTCAATCCGTCCTGCAGCAGCAGCAGCAGCAGCAGCAGCAGCAGCAAGACCAGTGAAAGCAGCAGCAACAGCAACGTCACCAGCAGCAACAGCAGCAGCAACAGCTGCAGAAGCGGCAGCAGCAGCAGCAGCAACAGTTGTAGCAGCGACAGCAGTAACAGCAGCAGCAACAATAGCAGCAACAACAGCAGCAGCAACAGCAGCAGCAGCAGCAGCAGCAGCCGCAGTTGCTGACCATCATCTGCAGAAGTTGATTTTTCATCCGGATAGACGCATCATCTTCCCTCTACAACACAAACCCTAAACCCTAAACCCTAAACCCTAAACCCTAAACCCTAAACCCTCGGCCTGTGCGGAAGCCTCGTCGGCTCAGTTTTCAACATCTAAAGACGCCCCCAAACGTTGCCCTAAGGAGTCACATTTAGGGTTTAGGGTTTAGGGTTTAGGGTTTAGGGTTTAGGGTTTAGCGCTTACCTCCCGCCTTTTTCCGAGTAGAGAATCTATTTCGTCAATGAAGATTAAAGAGGGGCTCTCGAGAGCAGCGACTGAGCAAAACAAGGGTTTAGGGTTTAGGGTTTAGGATTTGAGGTTTAGGGTTTAGGGTTTGGGGTTTAGGGTTTAGGGTTTGGAGTAGCCTTTGAGGGTTCAGCGTTCTGAGTCAGATCTTAGAAACCGCTCCGAGGGTTTAGGGCTTAGGGTCTAGAGTTTAGAATCTAGGGTTTAGGGTTTAGGGTTCAGGATTTAAAATCTAGGGTTTAGGTTTTAGGGTTTAGGGTTTAGGGTTTGTGTACCTTTGAAGAGCCCCTTAATCAGTTTTTCTGTTTCTCCGTGAAATTTGCTAATAACAGAAGACGGGGTCACCTGCGAGCCAAACCCTAAACCCTAAACCCTAAACCCTAAACCCTAGGCGCTGATGAGGTTAAGAGTTTAGGGTTTAGTGTCTAGGGTTTACGAGGACAGGGAATGAGGGTTTAGGGTTTGCCACTTAGGGTTTAGGGTTTAGGGTTTGTGAATACCTCGAAGAAGCGCGCGCCGCTCTCCGCCGCCATCCATTTGGCTAGCGTGGTCTGCAAACAAACCCTAAACCCTAAACCCTAAACCCTAAACCCTAAACCATAAGCCGTAAACCCTAAACCCTAAACCCTTCACAATGCCCACCTCCGGAAGCACACAGCCGGCCAGCCCCGCACAGTCGCAGCTCCAAATCCCCAAACCCTAAACCCTAAACCCTAAACCCTAAACCCTAAACCCTAAACCCTAAACCCTAAACCCTCACTTTTCCTGTTCCTGGGGGCCCAAAAAGCAAAATGCCCCGCGGGGCTTTGTGGAGCCCCACGTGGAGGTCTGGGCGTAAAACGGGGTTTATTATTTTGTCTCTAAAAATAAATAAATAAACAAATAAATAAATAAATAAATAAATAAATAAATAAATAAATAAATAAATAAATAAATAAATAAATAATGAGTTAATAAAAGATGAGTCAAAGGTAAATAAGGCGGTTATTGATTGATCGACAGAGCTGATCCACCAATTAGGGTTTAGGGTTTAGGGTTTAGGGTTTAGGGTTTAGGGTTTGGCGACCTCAAGAGCTTCTTTATGCTTTCCAGACCAACGATGTCGAAGGCACTTGTCTGCAGCAAATGCACAAATAAAAATATTTTATTTTATTTAAATTTATTTATTAAAATTATTTATTTATTTATTTATTTATTTATTTTATTTCTTTGACTTCAATTGATAAGTTGATAGGTCCTAGAGGCGAAGTAACAGCAGCAGCAGCAGCAGCAGCAAGAATAGCAGCAACAGCAGCAGGCATAAAAGCAGCAGCAGCAGCAGCAGCAGGGTTAGCAGCAGCAGCACCTGCAGCAGGACCCCAGCAGCAGGATTCCATTTGCAGCAGCAGGCTTAGCAGCAGCAGCAGCACCAGGCTTAGCAGCAGCAGCAGCACCAGGCTTAGCAGCAGCAGCAGCGCCAGGCTTAGCAGCAGCAGCAGCACCAGCAAGCATAGCAGCAACAGCAGCAGCAGGCTTAGCAGCAGCAGCAGGCTTAAAAGCAGCAGCAACAACAGCAGGCTCAGCAGTATCAGCACCAGCAGAAGCAGCAGCAGCAGCAGAAGCAGCAGCAGCAGCAGCAGCAGCAGCAGCAGCAGCAGCAGCAGCAGCAGCAGCAGCAGCAACAGCAGCAGCAGCAGCAGCAGCAGCAGCAGCATACTTTTTCTCGGGGGTCTACTGTGACCTTCATGCTCAAAACCCAGCGAATTATTTCCGTTTGAATTTCCCCTCCAAGAAGAGACTGAAATAAATTAAATGAAATTTAATTAATTAATTAATTAATTATTGTTATATTTATTATTTATTTATTTATTTATTTATTTATTTATTTATTTATTTATTTATTTATTTATTTATTTGTTTATTTGCTTATTTGTTTATTTATTTGTTTATTTATTTGTTTTTACTTTTTTGTTTAGTTTCAGTTTTGGGCTTTTTAGCTTTTTATTCCCTGAATTAGGGTTTGTTATTTGCTGCTCTTTCCGCGTTTTATTTTTAATTTAATTTATTTATTTTTATTCTTTTATTCTTTTATTTATTTTCATTTATTTTTATTTATTTTTAATCTAATTTAATTTTTTCATTTATTTTTATTCTTTTATTTATTTTTTTTATTTTTTCATTTCTCTTTTTAATCCGATAGGTCAACAGCAGTGCGCTAAACCCTAAACCCTAAACCCTAAGCCCGTCAGTGAGAGTATTCTACAATCTAGGGTTTAGGGTTTAGGGTTTAGGGTTTAGGGTTTACGGCGTAGTGCTCAGCCAGATCCTGCGGTTCGGGGGCGTCTGTGCCCTTCCGCTGCGAAAAACCCAAACCCTAAACCCTAAACCCTAAACCCTAACCCCTAAACCCTAAACCCTAAACCCTAGACCCCAAAGCGGACGTACCCTCTAACGCAGCAGCAGCAGCAGCAGCACTGCCAATAGAAGCAGCAGCAGCAGCAGCAGCAGCAGCAGCAGCAGCACTGCCAACAGAAGCAGCAGCAGCAGCAGCAGCAGCAGCAGCAGTAGCAACAATAGCAGCCGTAGCAGGAGTGCGCCTCTCCCTGCATCCTCGAGCCCCAAACCCTAAACCCTAAACCCTAAACCCTAAACCCTAAACCCTCGCCTGAGCTAGGGTTTGGCCCTTTGCTGCTTCCAGGGCCTCAACTGCTTCTGCTGCTTCTGGAAGTCCTTCAGCGCGCCGCCGCTTCAGCTCGTGCATGGCAGTCCCAAACCCTAGCCGCAAACCCTAAACCCTAAACCCTAAACCCTAAACCCTAAACCCTAAACCCTAAACCCTAAACCCTGCGGCGCGCCGTGAGCGTTTATCCCCAAACCCTAGCGTGGCCTGGACCATCAATTATAAGCTTCCATGCTCGAGGGTTTGGGGTTGGGGGTTTGAAATTAGGGTTTAGGGTTTACCTCCTGCTGCTATTGCTGGCCGGAGTATCTGCTGCTGCAGTTGCTGCTGCTGCTGCAGTTGCTGCTGCTGCTGCAGTTGCTGCTGCTGCTGCTGCGGATACGCTTGGAGGGGGTACAGCTGCGCAAGCTTTGCAGCAGGCGCAGCAGCAGGGACAGCAGCACGACCAGCAGCCATCTGCTGCTGCTGCTGCTGCAGCTGCTGCTGCTGCTGCTGCTGCTGCTGCTGCTGCTGCTTAGCTAAGTGAGCTATGCAGCGCATTGCTGCTGCTGTTTCTTCCCGCAGCTGAACTGCTGAGGGGCCCCCAAGGACAAACTGCGAGAGATTTGCTGCTGCTGCTTTCAGGTTCATTTGCTGCTGCTGCTGCTGCTGCTGCAGCGCCTCCCGCCTGCTGCAAGCCATGTCTGCAAGGAGACTCAGCAGGCTAGCAGCATCTTCTTTATCTGCAGCAGCAGCAGCAGCAGCAGGTGCTGCTGCTGCTGCTGCTGCTGCTGCTGCTGCCGTTTTTGTTGCTGCTGCCGAAAGCACGCATGCGGCTTCTCCCCAGATCTGCTGCAGCTCCCCAGCGCACAATTGGTGCTGCTGCTGCTGCTGCTGCTGCAGCAGCTTCAGAGGAGCAGCAGCAGCACCTGCTGCTGCTGCTGCTGCTAGCGGCAGTCCACGCTGCTGCTGCAGTTCAGCTGCAGCAGCAGCAGCAAATACTCCAGCGGCATAGGCTGGCTGCGAAAAAGAGAAACATCGCGAAACCCTAAACCCTAAACCCCAAACCCTAAACCCTAAACCCTAAACCCTAAACCCTAAACCCTAAACCCTTGTGATTCTACGCACTGTATGCTAACGAACGTCTCACCTCAAGGAACATGGCGTCACCTTCTGCAGCCATTTTCGCATTCGAGGGTTTAGGGTTTGGACGCTAGGGTTTAGGGTTTAGGGTTTAGGGTTTAGACTTTTGGGCTTAGGGTCTAGGGTTTGTAGTTGACAGTCCACTTGGGATAACTAGTCACACCCCAATCCCCCCCAAGGCGAGGATTTAGGGAACTCCAAACCCTAAACCCTAAACCCTAAACCCTAAACCCTAAACCCTAAACCCTAAACCCTGGTGGTTGCAGACCCTCATGCATAAACCCTCGTTTCCCTTCCACTTGTCTTCTGCCACTGGCTTTTGTTATTATGATACGGGTTTGTAATGTTTGATCAACCCTCCTCTAAACCCTAAACCCTAAACCCTAAACCCTAAACCCTAAACCCTAAACCCTTGGGGGGTGTTGCAGAGGCCCCCTGGTGGGGCCCCCGCTGCAGCAGCTGGCAGCAGCTTCGTCAGTACAAAAGCAGCAAATTAAATTCTAAAAGTCCATTTTAGCAAGAAGGGCGAAATGTTGCACAGCGAAGTCAACAAACTGTTCACCAACGCGGGGGTGTTTCCCGCGCCCTGCATAAACCCTAAACCCTAAACCCTAAACCCTAAACCCTAAACCCTAAACCCTAAACCCTAAACCCTAAACCCCCCTAAACCCTAAACCCTAAACCCTAAACCCTAAACCCTAAAACCCTAAACCCTAAACCCTAAACCCTAAATAATCCCAATACTGCCTCGGGCGGTTTACGTTCGCGTCCGCGTAGTACCGCGCCACGTTTGGCTGCGCTGTCTTCCAAACTGCCCCTCGTGAAGCGCCACCTGGAGGCCTTCGCAGTCACTATTCTCGCAGTGGTACCCTAAACCCTAAACCCTAAACCCTAAACCCTAAACCCTAAACCCTAAACCCTAAACCCTAAACCCTAGGATGCTACGAAGCAGAACGAGGGGGCCCCTGGGGGCCCCCAGGGAGCTGCAGCTTGGAGAATAGATTTATTGTTTTATTTTAATTAATTAAATTGTTTATTTATTTTTATTTATTTTTATTATTTTTAATTTATTTTAATTTATTTTTATTTATATTTATTTTTGTTCATTTTTATTTATTTTTATTTACTACTTGTTCTTTGGGATTCATCATCTAGCTTTGCAGCAGCAAATAAACATAAATACAAATAAATATAAATATAAATATAAATATAAATATAAATATAAATATAAATGTAAATATAAATATAAATATAAATATAAATATAAATATAAATATAAATATAAATATAAATAAATATATAAATTTAAAAAGGGAAAGAATAAATAACCTGTAGTCGACTTTCCTTTTGCCCCAAACCCTAACCCCCCTAAACAATAAACCCTACGCTGCAAACCCTAAACCCTAAACCCTAAACCCTAAACCCTACGCTATAAACCTTAAACCCTAAACCCTAAACCCTACGCTGTAAACCCTAAACCCTAAACCCTACTAAATGTGAAACACTAAGCCCTTGCCGCCACTTCCGTTGTCCATCATGCTCATCCTGCAGGCCGTTTGTGCATTCAGAAGCCCAAATAAACCCTAAACCCTAAACCCTAAACCCTAAACCCTAAACTCTAGCCCGTAGGTGTTTTGGCGATAAATTGCTCCCAAAGCTCTGCATCAACCCTAATCCGTAAACCCCGAGCCCTAAACCGCAGTTTTAGGGTTTAGGGTTTAATTGCTCTTCTGCAATTTTAAAACTTTCTGTTTTCCCTTTAGCAGCTGCCGCTCAACTGGGAAACCCTAAACCCTAAACCCTAAACCCTAAACCCTAAATCCTAGATCCCGAAGGCAAAATGCTGACGAGCCCACAGACTTCGCTTCCAAAAGGTAGTGGCTAGGTTTCTAGGGTTTAGGGTTTAGGGTTTAGGGTTTAGGGTTTGGGGCGTTTCTCTGGGATCGGTGAGGTTGCAAGTTGTTGACTGTGCGGTTGACTCCACTTGCCATTATTCTGCTCAAAAGATGAATTTGGAAATAATTTGTGGAATTATTTTGAATTCTTTTTATTTAAAAATAACTATTTGAAAAAGAGCAGCAAAAGAAATAATTATTGGACCTGCAAATTGAATTCAACTTCAGTTTTGCTGCTGCGTTCCGCAGATGCGAACTGCGCAGCAAGAGACTTCAGAGGCGAATCTGAAAAGTGGAAACGGCGTTCTAAATCGCCGAAAAAGCTCCTTTTTTTTGATTCTCCGGATAAACAAACAAAAAATAAACAAGTTCTGAAAAAAGGGAAGAAAAAGGAGTGCCGGAAGTGTGCTAATCGGGCAGCTTTCCACTTGGGAGTTTCAGGTGTATCGACACCTGAACCTGCACTTGCACAAGGCCGCCGCCGCCACTTGCACTTCACTTTTTCACTTTGCAGAAGTTTTCTCTTCGCGTTTCGTCGCGAGGCTCCAAATTAAACATCTTTTCTCGAAGTTTTCCATCAAGAAACACCCCAAAGTCACCAGCGAAGTCCTCAGCTCTCCCAGCAGCAGCTGCTGCTGCTGCTGCTGCTGCTGCTGCTGCTGCTTGCTCTGAGCAGCAGTGCAGATATCTCTGGCCGAGGCGAAAGCAGAGCTTTCCGCCTTCTTCTTTGAAACAGAAAAGCAGCAGCAGCAACAAAATGCAAATTCATAATTGCATTTATAATTGCATTTATAATTGCATTTATAATTGCATTTATAATTGCATTTATAATTGCATTTATAATTGCAGATTTATTCAAGAGAAATGCCCCTGTCGAGACACCTGGAAGCAGCAGTTCAGTTCAAGTGCTGCAGCAGCTGCAGCAGCTGTCCAGACAGCTGAAATGGAAGTTCAAGATAAAGAAAGCAAAAGTCAGTCACTCAAAAATTGAAAAGCTGCTGCTGCTGCTGTTGCTGCTGCTGCTGCTGCTGCTGCTGCAGCACTTCGTGCTGCTGCTGCCGCTCTGCGCCAACAGACGGAAACGAAACGTGGCCCCTGCTGCTGCTGCTGCTGCTGCTGCTGCTGCTGCTGCTGCTGCTGCAGCATCTTCGCCGGCCCCTCCGCAGCAGCAGCAGCCCCCCCTGTCCCTGCGGTGTACGTACACCTGGAGTTGTCGGATGAAGAACTGGATGGCATAAACGCAA
>NW_013651681.1:0-10000 GCF_000499385.1 Eimeria necatrix | reverse complement strand
CTGCTGCTCCTCCCTCTCCTGCTGCTACTGCTGCTGCTGCCGCTGCTGCTGCTGCGGGCTCTTGCGGAGCAGCAGCCGCGAAGCTGTCTTACTTGTTGCATTAATTATGGCAACTAAAACCACTTTTAATTAATTTAATTATTTTTGTTTTTTATTTTTCAAAGTTGGAAAATATAACAGAAGAACTCGAAAGTCAAAAAGAAGAAACCCAAAAAGTCCGCAGCGACCTTTCGGCCCTGGAGCAGCAGCACATGCGCCTCATGGCTGCTGTTGAGCAGGAGCGAGAAGCAATTAAGCACCAGCAGCTGCAGCAGCAGCTGCAGCAGCAGCAGCAGCAGCGGGAAGAAGAGGAAGAGCTGCTCAGGGGCGAAAGCGGCAGCAAGTGGAAGTCCGCAGCAGCAGCAGCTGCTGCTGCTGCTGCTGCTGCTGCAGATATGTCCCTCCAGCAGCTGCTTTACCCCATTCCTCAAGAGTTCTCTAGTACCACCTTGAGCTCAACTGCTGCTGCTGCTGCTGCTGCTGCTGCTCAGTTTAAGAAGCAGCAAGTAGGCACAAGTCAAATTGCTCAGGCTCTGCTGCTGCAGCAGGACCGACCAGCGGCAGCAGCAGCAGCTGCTGCTGCTGCTGCTGCTGCTGCTGCATCTGGCAGCACTTCTATCCCCACAACGCCGCGGCAGCAGCAGCAGCAGCAGCAGCAGCAGCAGCAAGCCCAGGGGGGCCCCCGGGGCCCCTAGGGGCCCCCAAGCCCTTGGGGGCCCCCGTACCCCTGGCAGCTGTGTCGGGGGGCCCCCAGGGGGCCCCCGGCAGCCTAAAGGGGCCCCCTTCTTGGGGGCTCTGCAGCGCTCCTGAAGCAACTGCAGCAGCAGCAGCAGCAGCAGCAGCAGCTGATTCGAAGCGCAGGGGTTTCCTCACTCCGAGGGCCAACGCAAACCCTAATTTAGGGTCTAGGGGGCCCCCCTCGTGCGCGGTCTGCCCCGTGCACGGGGGCCCCAGGGGGGCCCCCTCGTCGTGGGGGCCCCAACGAGGAGCCCCTGCTGGGGGCCCCCAAGGCTGCCTGAAGGGGGGCCCCCAGGGAGGCCCTCAGGGGGGCCCCCAGGGGGGCCCCCGTGGGGGCCCCCAGGGGGCCCCCACGGGAACTGCCCCTGGAGTGGGGAGGGGGGCCCCCCAGGGGGGGCCCCCCCGGGGGGGCCCCCAGCAGCTGCGGAGGGCCCTCACTGTACCCTTTAGTGGGGGGCCCCCCAGCTGAGGGGTGTGGGGTGTTAGGATTTCAGGTGTACGTACACCTCGCGGGGCTGCGTGTGGGGCCCTGAAGTCGTTTATTTATTCATTTTAAAATTAATTTATTATTTATTTATTACTATATTATTGGTATTTATTCATTGTTTATTTATCAATTTTAGAATTAATTAATTATTTATCTGGTATTTATTTGTTATTTATTTATTTATTCGTTTTTATTCATTATTTATCTGATATTTATTTACTGTTTTTTCGTTTATTTGTTTCCATCTATTATTTATTTGGTATTTATTTGTTAATTTATTAATTTTAAAATTAATTTTTTATTTGATATTTATTTATTACTCATTTATTAATTTTTGAAGTAATTTAGTGTTTATTTGGTATTTATTTACTGTTCATTTGTGTTTTTATTTATTTTTAATTTGATATTTATTTATCATTTATTTTTATCTGTTTTCATTTATTTGTTTTGCAGCTCGCCTGTGGCTCCAGCTCCCATTATCTTTGTTATTTAAATTGTTTTATTTAATTAAATATTTATTTAATTCATTTTTATTTACCTCTCACTGTTAATTGAATTAGTTCATTTGATTTATTAAATCAATTATTTTATTTAAATTAATCCATCTTGACTCCCCTTCTCCTGCACCCGCTGCATTTAGGGTTTAGGGTTTAGGGTTTAGGGTTTGGGGGGCAGAAGCCCGCGCAGCTGCTTCGTTGAGGTGTACGTACACCCCAGCGACTGCTTGTCCTGCCTATTCCGGTGTATGTACAGCTGCCCCCCAAGGCCCTTCCTCGCGGAGCAGCAAAGCAGCAGCAGCAGCAGCAGCAGCAGCAGCAGCAGCAGCAGCAGCTCACTCTATTTGATTTAATTTTGCTGCAGCGCACTGCCTGCTGCAGTTGCTGCTGGGGCCCCACAGCAGCGGTATGTGAATTTTATTTCTTTTTTGTGCACAAAAAAGAAATAAAATTCACATAAGGATTTTACAATTTGCTGCTGAGGCCCAAAGTCATTAATAATACCTAAAAGGCAAATAAATAATTTGCTGCTGCTTGCATGCATGCATTTTGCTGCGCGGGCAGAGGAAGCTGGGCGTTTGAGCAGCTGCAGCAGCAGCAGCAGCAGCAGCAGCAGCCGCAGCAGCAGCAGCAGCAACAGCCGCCGCCGCAAAAGCAGCCGCCGCGGCAGCGGCCGCAGCAGGTGCAGCAGCAGCAGCAGCAAGCCGCCGTTTGCTGCTGCCTGCAGCAGCCGCCCACCGCAGCAGCAGCAGCAGCAGCAGCAGCAGCAGCAGCAGCTAGTCGCCGTTTGCTGCTGCCTGCAGCTGGCGACCCGGGCAGCGCAGCAGCAGCGGCAAAACCCCCACAAGGGCCTGCTGCAGCGAAGCAACAGAACGGGCCCCCGTAATGGTAATTCTCCCGCTGCTGAATGCATGCAAAGTTACCACTTCTGCTTTTCTGTTGGGGGGCCCCCCGGGGCCCCCGGGGGCCCCCGGGGGGCCCCCCCTGCTGCTGCGCGTCCACGCCCCTGCTGTTCCAGGCTCGCTCTCCCGCTGCTCCTTCTGAACGCCCAAACGCAAACCCTAAACCCTAAACCCTAAACCCTAAACCCTAAACCCTAAACCCTGCAGCTCCCAGGAAGCCACCAATGAGTGAATATTAAGAATGGCAAACACGAGAAAAGAGCGGCAGCAAGAGCCTCCAGCAGCAGCATTGCAGCAGCAGCAGCAGCAGCAGCATTGCAGCAGCAGCAGCAGCAGCAGCAGCAGCAGCAGCAGCATTGCAGCAGCATTGCAGCAGCAGCAGCAGCAGCAGCAGCAGCAGGACCTGCTTGGCAGCTGCTGCTTGAATGGGGACTTTGATGCGGGCTCCGGGGAAGCGCTCGGGGTCCATGTCGAGCTGCAGGTTGTGAGCAGCAGCAGCAGCAGCAAGCTGCTGCAGCTGCAGCCGCGAAGGCAGCGCGTAAGAAGCCAGCAAATTGCCCACTCGGAACTGCTGCAGCTTTGCTGCTGCTGGCACCAGCTGCTGCTGAATGAGCCGCCGCAGCACCTTCAGCATGGCCACCCGCAGCGCCAGCACCGTGTTCGCCCCAGTCCCCATCACCTTCCCGTTGCTGCAGCAGCAGCAGCAGCAGCAGCAGCAGCAGCAGCAGCAGCAGCAGCAGGTGCGGCCAGCGCGCAGGGGGCGAGGCGCGGGGCACGAGCCCCGACAAACAGCGGCAGCAGCACCACGGAGAGGCACAGCTGCAGCTGCTGCTGCCGCCGTCGTCCAGCCGCAGCACAGCCAGCAGCAGCAGCAGCAGCAGCAGCAGCAGCAGCAGCAGCAGCACCTGAATATATTTAGCGAAGCAACTCCATTGGCCCCACAGCGGACATCAACTCGCACTGAATGAAACTCCCGCGGGCAGAAAACAGAATTGCCCAGCACTCTGCATGCACAGACACAAACTGCTGCTGCTGCTGCTGCTGCTGCTGCTGCTGCTGCTGCTGCTGCTGCTGTTCGTTTCGTGCTGCTGCGCCTAAACTCCAGCCGACAGCAGCAACTAGCGATTCGGCGTCCGCCGCTAGAACCGGCTGAGGTGTACCTACAATCTACACCTGCAGCAGCAGCAGCAGCAACAGCAGCAGCAGCAGCAGCAGCAGCAGCAAGGCCCACCGAGCAGCAGCAGCAAGGTCTATGGTGGAGTCAATTTGCCCATAGGCCATAACATTGTGCACAGTCAACACATCTACCTCCGCGCCGCCACGGCTAGGCCCTCGAGGCGCTGCTGCTGCTGCTGCTGCTGCTGGGGGCGGGGCTGCTGCTGCTGCTCTTGCTGCTGCTGCTGCTGCTGCTGCTGCTGCACACGGTGCGGACGACGCCTCCATTGCGGCGGCAAAGGAGGCAACACGAGCTGCTGCTGCTGCTGCTGCCGCTGCTGCTGCTGCTGCTTGCTGTGGTCGCAGCTTGAGCTAGACGTTGCAGCAGCGGCTGCTGTTTTCAGAAGAAGACAAACGAACTGCTGCTGCTGCTACGGCTGCTGCTGCTGCTGCTGCGGCTGCTGCGGCTGCTGCTGCTGCTGCTGCTGCTGTCGTTGCTGCGACTCCTCTTGATTCAGCTGCGTCTGCTTCTCCTGCTAAAGCCAGCTTCCTTATGGGGGGCACAGCGCCTCCACCATGGGCGAAGTGTGCTGCTGCTGCAGGAGCAGCAGCAGCGCAGCAGCGGCAGCAGCTCCTCCTGCTGCAGCAGCAGCAATAACAGGCCAGCTGCTGCAGCAGGGCCCTCTGCTGCAGATTCAAAGGCGGCAGAATTTACATGTACAAAGGAGAGGCGGCAGCTCAGCTTGGGTGGCAGCTGCTGCTGTTCGCTGCTGCTGCTGCTGCTGCTGCTTCTAGAGCCCTGGCAGCAGGAGCTGGTGCTGCTGCAGCAGCAGCGGGAGCAGCAGCAGCAAACCAAAGAGAAATAAACAAATTAAAAAAAGGAAGACGACCGATTGCGCGCCTGAGCTGTCTGTACACCGCAGAGCACAAGCACCAACGCCCCGGAAACCCTAATGCGGCAGCCGCCTAAACCCTAGCCTACACCCTAAACCCTAAACCCTAAACCTAGATACAACTTGTTTATTAGGGTTGTGAAGCGCCTGCTGCAGCAGCAAACTCTTCAGGGTTAGGCAGCAACTGCGGCTGAGTGCCGCCGCTCTGGCGCCGCCGACCTGCGCTTCAGCGCCAGCAGCAGCAGCAGCAGCAGCAGCTGCTGCTGCTGCTGCTGCTGCTGCTGCATGCTGCTCCGCTGCCCGTTCCTTCTGGGGCCGTTCTTCGAGCTCTCGGGTTTGCCTCTTTTTGTTGTTGTTCTATAATTGCGGGCTAAACTTACTGCTTGGGAGTTCCCAGCAGCAGCAGCAGCAGCAGCAGCAGCCGCAGCAGCAGCAGCAGCACATCTCGCTTGCTGGTTCTCTGCGGTGTTTGCCGGGTGTACGTACACACCAGCAGAAGTCCCTTTTCTTTTTCTTTCCTTTCTTCATGTTTTGCTGCTGCTGTCGCAGCTGGAGCGACGGCGCCGCCGCAGCAGCAGCAGCAGCAGGAGCAGCAGCAGCAGGAGCAGCAGGAGCGGCGGTGTGTGAGCCGCAACCCCCAGCGGCCCCAAACCCTAAACCCTAAACCCTAAACCCTAAACCCTACTTTCAAAATGGCGCCTCCTGCAGAGAAAGACAGCGCCACTCTCTTCGGAGAGGATAACACTGGCGTTGGGGTCGTCTTCAAGGTTGCAGGGCCCCGTAAGTTGCTGCTGCTGCTGCTGCTGTTGCTGCTGCTGTTGCTGCTGCTGTTGCTGCTGCTCCTGCTGCTGCTGGTTCGGTTCCTGTGGCGGCGAGGTAGCAGGTGATGCTGCTGTTCCCAGCAGCCGCAGCTGCAGCACCCCAGAGTCCCACCTCCAGCCGCTGCTGCTGCTGCTGCTGCTGCTGCTGCTGCTGCTGCTGCTGCTGCGGCTCCGCACGTCTTCACTGCTGCGGCCGCCCCCCTGCCGCGCTCGCTCTCCTCCTCCGCTGCTGCTGCCGCTGCCGCCACTCCCACTGCCGCCGCTGCCGCCGCTGCTGCTGCTGCTGCACCGCTGCTGCTGCTGCTGCTGCTGCTGCTGCTGCTGCTGCAGTGGTGGTTGCTGAGCAAATGAGCGGCACCAAAATGTACGAACTGGTCCGCGTGGGTTGGCTGCGGCTCGTGGGCGAAATTATTCGCCTCGAAGGAGACAACGCCTACATCCAGGTCTACGAGGAGACAGGTTTGCTGCTGCTGCTGCTGCTGCTGCAGTTGCTGCTGCTGCTGCTGCTGCTGCAGGTGCTGCTGAGGCGGGCGCTGCTGCTGCTGCTGAGGCGGGCGCTGTTGCTGCTGCTGCTGAGGCGGGTGCTGCTGTTGCTGCTGAGGCGTCTGCTGCGCTTGCCGCTGCTGCTGGGGCGGGCGCTGCTGCTGCTACGGCAGTTGCTGCTGCTGCTGCTGCTGCTGCTGCTGCTGCTGCTGAGGCAGGTGCTGCTGCCGCTGCAGAGGCGGGTGTTGCGGCTGCGGTGGTGCAGCTGCGCTGGTGACGCTCGAGGCTGTGGTGTGGGGCTGCTGCTGCTGCTGCTGCTCATTTTGCTGCTGCTGCTGCTCATTTTGCTGCTGCTGCTGCTGCTGCTGCTGCTGCAGCGGGTTTATCTGTGGGAGACCCTGTGGTGAAGACTGGGCATCCTCTTTGCGTAACCCTGGGCCCAGGTGCGTTCTCTCTTTTGTCTCCTTTTTATTTTTTATTTTTTATTTTGTTTTTATTTTTTGTCTCTTTTTATTTTTGTTTTTTCTATTTTCTCTTTTTTGCTTTTTATCTTTATTTTTGTCTTTTGTCTTTTTGTCTTTTTTCACCTTTTGTTTTTTTCGAGTGTTCCGCCGCCCCGCGGGATCCCCAGGGTTTAGGGTTTAGGGTTTAGGGTTTAGGGTTTAGGGTTTAGGGTTTCAGCGTGGACGAATTCATATGAGCGGATTCTGTTCACCCGCGACTCAAACCCTAAACCCTAAACCCTAAACCCTGCGGCTGTTTAACGTAGCACAGAACTCGCGCGTCGCGCTGCTTTTGCCCTTGCTGCTGCTGCTGCTGCTGCTGCTGCTGCTGCTGCTGGGGCGCTCCTCGTCAAAAGCTGCTGCTGCCTCTGCCGCTGCTGCTGTTTCCTCTGCTGCTGCTGCTGCTCGTCCGTTTCGCCGCCTGCCGCTCCCGCCGCTGCTGCTGCTGCAGCGCCTTGCTGCTGCTGCTGCTGCAGCGCCTTGCTGCTGCTGCTGCCGCAGCGCCTCGCTGCTGCTGCTGCAGCGCCTCGCTGCTGCTGCTGCAGCACCTTGCTGCTGCTGCTGCTGCTGCTGCTGCTGCTGCTGCAGGGCTGCTGGACGGGATATTTGACGGGATTCAGCGGCCGCTGGAGCGGATTGCTGCGGCCTCGGGCTCCGTCTTCATCTCCAAAGGCTGCGAAGCCGCGGCCCTCGACCCCGACAAGAAGTGGCACTTCGTCCCCGCCCCCGCAATCCAAGTCGGAGACATCCTCACGGGTGGGATCCACTGGGATCGTCTGGGATCGTCTGGGATCGACTGGGATCGATTGGGAGCGACTGGGGTCTCGGGGATCGTCGGGGATCGTCTGGGGTCCTCGGGGATCGTCTGGGGTCCTCGGGGATCGTCTGGGATCGTCGGGGATCCTCGGGGATCGTTTGGGATCGTGTGGGATCGTTGGGGATCGTGTGGGATCGTCGGGGATCGTTGGGGATCGTCTTGGGATCGATTGGGGATCGATTTGGGGTTTTTGTGTTTTGGGGGGTTTGGGATCGCTTTTGGGTCGTTATTTGCCCTTTTTTTGGCTCCTTTTTGTCCTTCATCAAGGGTTTAGGGTTTAGGGTTTAGGGTTTAGGGTTTAGGGTTTAGGGTTTAGGGTTTAGGGTTTGCGTTGCAGGGGGAGACGTGTTGGGGACAGTGTTTGAAAACAACCTTTTTAAAAACCACCGCATTTTAGTCCCCCCCAAAAAGCAGGGCCGGCTCACCTACATAGCGCCAGAAGGCAAGTTTGGCTTCTTTTTTCTTTCTTTTTTCTTCTTTTTTTTTCTTTTTTTGTCTCCTTTTTGTCTCCTTTTTCATCTTTTTTTGCGTTTTTTTGTCTCCTTTTTGTCTCCTTTTTTGGGGCTTTTTTGTCTCCTTTTTTGGGGCTTTTTTGTCTCCTTTTCGGCGGTTTTTCGGCTGGTTTTCGAGTCCTCTTCGTCGCTCTTTTGGCTCTTTTTTTCTCTTTTTTTCTCCTTTTTCCGTTTCTTTTGTCTCCTTTTTTGTCTCTTTTTTGTCTCTCTTTTGTCTCTCTTTTGTCTCCTTATTTGTCTCTTTTTTGTCTTCTTATTTGTCTCCTATTTGTCTCTTTTTTTCCTCCTTATTTGTCTCCTTATTTGTGTCTTTTGGGCTATTTCGGGAGCTTTTTGACTCTTTTTTGGCTCCCTTTTGTCCCTTTTTTGTTTTTTTTTCGTTTCTTTTTGTCTTCTTTTTGCCCCTTTTTAGTCCCTTTTTAATCCTCATTTGTGTCCCTATTTGCGTCATCATTTGTCTCCTTTTGGTCTCCTTTTAATCTCTTTTTAAATCTCTTTTAAAACCTCTTTTTCATCTTTTTTTGATCTTTTTTATCTCCTTTTTGTCTCTTTTTGTTTCTTTTTTGTCTCCTTTTTGTCTCCCCCTAATCTCTCTTTCGTCTCTTTATTTTATTTTTGAAATCTTTTATTTACTTATTTATTTTTCTCATTTCTTTTTTACTTCTTTTTATTTCGTTTTTATTTCTGCTTTATTCTCTTTTATTTCCTTTTTATTTCTCTTTTATTCATTTGTTATTTCTTCATTTCTTTTTGATTTCTTTTTTATTTCTTTTGTAAATCTTTTTTAAATCTTTTTTAAATCTTTTTTAAATCTTTTAAATATCCTTTGTGTCTCTGTTTTCTGTCCAATTCGTTTTATTTATTTTTTATTTATTTCTCTGTCTTTGTCTCCTCTTATTTTCGCTTCTTTCTGCTGCTGCAGTTCCTCTCCCTCCCGCTGCTGCTGCTGCTGCTGCTGCTGCTGCACTTCAACTCACCTTGCTGCTGCTGCTGCTGCTGCTGCTACACTTCAACTCACCTTGCTGCTGCTGCTGCTGCTGCTGCTGCTGCACTTCAGCTCACCTTGCTGCTGCTGCTGCTGCTGCTGCTACACTTCAACTCACCTTGCTGCTGCTGCTGCTGCTGCTGCTGCACTTCAGCTCACCTTGCTGCTGCTGCTGCTGCTGTTGCTGCACTTCAACTCACCTTGCTGATGCTGCTGCTGCTGTTGCTGCACTTCAACTCACCTTGCTGCTGCTGCTGCTGCTGTTGCTGCACTTCAACTCACCTTGCTGCTGCTGCTGCTGCTGTTGCACGTGCTGCTGCGTTTTCGGCGGTTTTTGGTGCGTCCGCGTGCTTTCTGCGTGGGGAATCCGCCGCTGCTGCCGCCGCGCTGCTGCTGCTGCTGCTGCTGCTGCTGCTGCTGCTGCTGCTGCAGGGGAGTTCAGCGTGGGGGACTTGGTGGGGGAACTGGAGTTTCAGGGAAAAAGTGTGGGGCTTTCCCTCGCCCACGAGTGGCCCGTCAGAGAGCCGCGGCCGGCCTTCGAGAAGCTCGCAGGCAACACGCCGCTGCTCACTGGCCAAAGAGTGCTGGACTGCCTTTTTCCCACAGTCCAGGTCCTGCTGCTGCTGCTGCTGCTGCTGCTGCTGCTGCTGCTGCTGCTGCTGCTGCTGCTGATTGGGGTGGTGGTTGTGGTGGTTGTGGTGGTGGTGGTTGTGGTGGGGATATTGTCCGCTGCTCACTGGCCAGAGAGTGCTGGACTGCCTTTTTCCCACAGTCCAGGTCCTGCTGCTGCTGCTGCTGCTGCTGCTGCTGCTGCTGCTGCTGCTGCTGCTGCTGCTGCTGCTGCTGATTGGGGTGGTGGTTGTGGTGGTGGTGGTTGTGATGGGGATATTGTCCGCTGCTCACTGGCCAGAGAGTCTTCGACTGCCTTTTTCCCACAGTTCAGGTCCTGCTGCTGCTGCTGCTGCTGCTGCTGCTGCTGCTGCTGGTTGTGGTGGTTATGGTGATGGTGATACTATGTGCTGCTGCTGCTGCTGCTGCTGCTGTGTTACTTCAGGGCGGTACATGCGCCATCCCAGGAGCGTTTGGGTGCGGCAAGACCTGCATTTCCCAAGTGAGAAGGGTTTAGGGTTTAGGGTTTAGGGTTTAGGGTTTGGGTAGTGTCGCGCAG
>NW_013651680.1:18504-25407 GCF_000499385.1 Eimeria necatrix | reverse complement strand
GCCACGAGGCCAAAGGCGTCCACCACGCAGCTGTCTTGCTGCAGACAAAGGGCTTAGGGTTTAGGGTTTAGGGTTTAGGGTTTAGGGTTTAGGGTTTAGGGTTTGGGGCGTTTTACAGACGGTTTGGGCCATTTGTTGGCAGTAAGCAGCGCCTGCGGCCACGAGGCCAAAGGCGTCCACCACGCAGCTGTCTTGCTGCAGACAAAGGGCCTTGCATGCAGCAAAAGGGTTTCCCTGCTGCAGACACTGCAGCAGCAGCTGCTGCGCTGCTGCTGCTGCTGCTAAGCTGCTGCAGAGGGGGGGCCCCCCAGCCACGACTTTTTCGATTTCTGCTTTGCTGGCCACCCAGAGAAGTTCCATTTGGACTGGCACTGTGACCAGTTTCGGAAAAGTCGCCAACACCACCATCAGCACGCTCAGCCACTGAAACCACAAATTAGGGTTTAGGGTTTAGGGTTTGCGGTTGGGGCGCGCGCAGCGCCAGCAAGCGGCTCTGCGCCGGCTTGGCTCGGGGGGGCTAAGAGGCAGGAGGGCTTATAGCAGGCCTAGGAGGGTCCAGGGTTTAGGGTTTGGGAGGGTGTCGAGGGTTTAGGGTTTAGGGTTTAGGGTTTAGGGTTTAGGGTTTAGGGTTTAGGGTTTAGGGTTTACGATGAAGACGTTGGCGTAGGCGTAGATCTCGAAGTGGCTGCGGAGCTGGGGCACGAGTTTGGGGCAAACTATCAGCAGCAAAGAGAGCAGCGCGAGCAGCAAATTAAAAGCAAAAGAAAAATGAAAAGCAATCCAAGCCCCAAAACTCTCTGCATGCAAATTAATGTCGAGGAAGCAAAGGGCCCCCAGGGCCCACAAAGAGGGTATAACTGCGGCGATGAGGGCCCCCAGCACTGCGAACAGCCGCCCCACAAACAGCTCGCTGCATATCAAAGAGTACTCCTTTTCAAACTCAGGGTCTCTAAAACTTAGAGGAAAAAGCCTTAATTGTTTCCTGACTTCCCCTCCATCATCTAGATCGGATTTCGCAGTTAAAGCTGATGTCAGGGCCTCTTCGGGGGGCCCCCGGGGGCCCCCGGGGGCCCCCGGGGGGCCTCGGGGGGCCCCCGGGGGGCCCCGCGGGCGGCCCGGGGGGGCCCCCTGCAGGCCCTGGGCCCTGCGGTAGGCCGCGCCGAAGTCAAATTCACTTCGCAACATTTCCGAAATAAAAGACCCAAACTTCTCCCGAAAACGGGTCCAAAAAGGGCACTTGGGGGGCCCCCCGGGGGGCCCCCCGCAAGAGCCCGTGCCCCCCGCGCTGGGGGCCCCCCAGGGGCCCCGGGGGGCCCCCGAGAGGCTCGCGGGGGCCCCCGACAGGCTCTGGGGGGCCCCCGACGCGCTGCCCCCGGGGGGCCCCCAGGAGGGGCCCCGGGGGCCCCCGGGGGCCCCCGGGGGCCCCCGGGGGCCCCAACTCCCGGGGGGGCCCCCGGGGGGCCCCACAGTCCGCACGGAGAAGGTCGCGTTCAGGTTCAGCGGGGCCCCCGAACCCTCCCCCAGCTCCAGACGCTCCTCCTGCTGCTGCTGCTGCTGCTGCTGCTGCTGCTGCTGCTGCTGCTGCTGCGGAGGCGCGGTGAGCGCCACCTCCTCTTCAGGGAGCGTCTTAGAGCGGCCAGTCATCGGGGGAAGAGCCGCTGCTGCGGCGCGGGCCCATCTGAAAAACGAGGGTTTAGGGTTTAGGGTTTAGGGTTTAGGGTTTAGGGTTTAGGGTTTGGGGTTTGGGGGGTTGGGGAAGGCTACGGCGGGGCCGCGAGAACAGCCGCACACACAGCGCTGCACACGCTGCAGCAACAAAGGCCAGCGCCGCAGCAGCAGCAGCGGCAGCAGTTCTGCTGCTGCAGCGGCTGCAGCAGCAGCAGCAGCAGCAGCAGCAGACACTGCTGCAGCTGCAGCGGGTCGCGGCCGCCGGGGCGGTGTTCTCTGCCTCCCGAACAGCAAAGAGAAAGCGACGCGAAGCAGCAGCGCCCCAAGAACCCGAGTTACGCAGCTGCTGCTGCTGCTGCTGCTGCTGCTGCTGCTGCTGCTGCAGCAAGCCCGGACAGGGAGAGCAGCAGCAGACACAAGCTGAACGCGCTTCCCCCGCGGCTCGCGGGCGGTCTTCTCCTTGTCTTTTCTTTAATTCGGGAAATAAAAGAGTTTTGAATTTATTTATTTCTCCGAAAACAACTCCATTCCGGGGAAAGGGTCTGCAGCAGCAGCAGCAGCCGCAGTGCAGCAGCAGTCACCACGTAGGCTGCAGCATCGCTGGCTGCTGCTCAGTCGGCGCTGCTGCTGCTGCAGCAAACCCAACTTCGCCTCCAAAATGAGTTAATTTGCTTTCAAAAGAGAATTGCAGATTATTTAAAGTGTCCGGAAAGTCCAAAGCGCGCGCGGAAACGCGCGGCGGAGCTGCCTAGACACCCGAGCCCCCGCGAGATGCCACCGCGGAAGCCGCTGCGTTTGCCGCCAAATTTCAATGAAAAAAAGGGAAACTTGGATTAAATTGCATCAAATTTTGCAAATAAAAACAACTGCGCGTTTATTCCGCAGCTTTCCCGCGAGTTTCAGCGGCGGTTCCGCCGCTTTCCGCAGCGGCGCTCGGGGTGTACGTACACCCCGGCTCTGCCTCCCCCTGCCGCCGCCCGCCGCCGCGCCCCCCTTTTCCGCATTTTTGTTTCTTTTTCTTTTTTTTTCGCGAAAATGAACTCCCAGAACGCAAAGCAGCAGCCCAGGGGCTTTTCCACTGCCAGGGAGTACAGAATATTCGAAGAAAGCGTCCAAAAGGAGTTAAAATGCCTCCAAGTGGTTCACCACTTCCAAAGAAAACCCGAAAACTGCCAAATACTCCCTGGTCAGCGCATGCAAACTTCTTTCTTTTTCAACTTTTCCAAATCCAAAACTTCTCCAAAAAACCCCAAAGCCCTTTTGCTGCAAAGCCGAACTTTCCAAAACCCGAAAAGCCCTTTCAAACAAACCCCTCAAGCCCCAAAAACGCAAAAAACAAATTCCTGCTGCTGCTGCTGCTGCTGCTGCTGCTGCTGCTGCTGCTGCTGGTTGTTCTTCTTTGCTGCTGCGGAACTGGGGGGAGAGCGAAACCCTAAATCGTGGTTTAGTGGTTTTGACTGTTCTTAGTTTTCTTTTCGGAAGTTTTTAATTTTCTCCGTTTTGCAAAAAGCTTCTGGTGCAGCCCGGCACGCTGAGGTGTCTGTACACCGCAGCGTAGCGCGCCGCAGCTCGAAGCATTTTAAAATAAAAATAAAAATAATAATAATAATAATAGTAATAAATAGTAAATAGTAAATAGTAAATAACAAATAATAATAAATGGTAAATAATAAATAATAAATCGTAATTAATTGAAAAATGTTCAATTAATAAGTTAATTAATTAATTGTTATGTTGGTCATTATACTCAAAGACCTCCACTTTACAGATTTATTTGTTTTATATGTTTCATTAATTATTCTTTTTATTTCTTTTATTGTTTTATTTGCTATTTATTATAAGTTGTTTATTTAAAACAAAATCAAATTAAAAATATTATTTTTCACTCAGAGAAGCTGGAGGCAGCAGAAGCAGTTCTTTCTTTTCTCTTTGAACAAACGGCAAAAGATGAACAAAAAGAATTAAATAAATAAACAAGAAATGAAAATAAATCAAAAGAAATAAAAGAAATAAAGAAATAAAAGAAATAAAAGAAATAAAAGATTAAAAGTCTTGCCGCTTTGCATGCAGAAAAGGTGACGCAGCACGACCCCGCGAGGTGTACGTACACCGCAGCGAATGAGGAAACGAAGGCATTTATGAAAAAAGCAGAAAAGGCTTTAAGTTGCAGCACAGAAGAATTAAAGTATCCTTTAACAAGTTCTCAAGAGGTATTTAATTCATTTAAATCATTTAATTAAAAAGAAACTCCAAAGAAACTCCAAAAAGATCCAAAAAAACAAATTCAAAAGGGGCGTTTCTTCTTTTTCCCAGGCTTTATTATTGCTCTTTTGGATTAAGTTCATCTTTTTATGTTTTTTAATTTCCTTTTTGTTTTTATTTCTTCACTTATTTCCATTTGTGATTATTTATTTGCTTTTCATCAAAAAGATTTCCTCTTTTGCATATTTGTATAACTCCACATTCACCTGATTTGGGGTATTTATTTTTATTCAAAAAATAAATAACTTATTTAAATAAATATCAATAGCTATATTTACATAAATAAATATAAATATATAAAATATACTTTTATAAACGATATAATAAGAAATATAAATATAAATGTACTTTTAGAAAAATAAATGAGCACCGCATTTGCACAAATTAAAGCTCAAACAAAAATGAAAAAACAAATTTTAAATGCAGAAAACCAACAAAAACATAAATTTGTATTTTTATTTTTGTTTAAAAATAAAACAAATGCCAAAACAAATTAAATTGAATTTATTTCTTTTAAAACTTCTTTCCGCGCTTTGCAGGTCGGGTGGCTTATCAAGAAAAATACCCAAAAGAAAACTATTTAAATCCAAGGGGGGCCCCCAGGGGGCCCCTCAGGGGCCCCCTTGGGGGCCCCAACTGTACCCCCTGGGGCCCCCTAGGGGGCCCCCGGGGGCCCCTAGGGGGCCCCCGGGGGGATGTGGGGCCCCTTTGGGGGGTTTAAAAAGGGTTTAGAAAAGGATCAAAATAATTGAATTAAATCGACTTATTGAAGTTTGAAGTTATTTAACTGAAGTGCAAAATCTTTCTTAAGCAGCGTGTGTGCAGGGTTTAGGGTTTAGGGTTTAGGGTTTGGCAACGCGAGCAAGAGGGGTAATAAATTAATTAAATAAATTAGTTTAATTAATTGGTTAATTAATTTAATTAAATAATTAATTTAATTAAATTAATAATTTTTATTAGTCAAATAAATGACAACAGCTCTAGCGCTGGCTCGCCTTCTGCTGCTGCAGTCCGTAAAAAAGAAAATTTGGAATAATTAAAAACGAAAAAAAGAAATAATTAAATTTAACTTTAAAAAGAATAAATGACAAACGAATTGCAAAAATAAAAGTTCAAATAAATGAAATTAAAATTTTAAAAATAATATAAAAAAAAACGCAAAATGGTTCTTTTCAAATGCAGCAATTAAGTAACTAAATAACTAAATAAGTAAAAAGCGAATAAATAATTAATAACTGATAAATTTATAATAAAAATAATAGCAAATAAGTAAATGAAATAAATTAATAAAAATAATAGCAAATAAGTAAATGATAAACAATTAAATAAATAATAACTAATGAATAAAAAAATAATAAATAAGATAAATAAAGAAATAAATGAAATAAATAATAAATAAATAAGTAAATAATAAACTGCGCTTTTATTTAATGGTAAATTGACTGGGTAAAACCTAGAAAAGCAAATTGAGGAAAGTTTAGGGGACTTGTGACTAAAAAAGAAAAAGACTAAAAGTAAACTAAATGATTCAAATTAAATAAAGTAAAATAAATTAAAATAAATTAAAATAAATTAAAATAAATTAAAATAAAAATAAAATAAATAAAAAGTCTTTTGGGTAAAAGTCAAGAGCCGGTCCATCTGTAAAACCAGCCGCCTATATGTCTTTTGTTTTTCAAGTGTCTTTTCCATCTGAACAAAACAAACAAACAAACAAACAAACAAACAAATAAATAAATAAATAAATAAATAAATAAATAAATAAATAAATAAAAATAAATAATAAATAAATAAATAAATAGACAAAGGGCTAGGCAGTAGACAGGAAAAGGAACGTCCGCTTTGGAAGCGAAAGCAAACCTAGGGTTTAGGGTTTAGGGTTTAGGGTTTAGGGTTTAGGGTTTACTTGGCTCTGTCTTCTCTGAGGGCCTTTTTTTTTGGCCTGAGGAACAAAATGGCGGGGGTTTCGAATATGGCACTTCTGGAGGCCTCTGCATGCAAAAAATGGGGCTTTTTGTTTTTAAAAATGGCAAAAAGAGGAGAAGAAAAGAAGCAAAAAAGTGCAGATTGCATGCGCAGTGCACACAGGGGCGTGGACGCAGCGCCAGCTGGCCACATTGCCGGGAGGCTGCGGCGGTTTTCCGGTAAATCCGCGGGAAATAACTATTTAATTTGTTCTTTTTATTTATTTTTGCAATTTAAATTATTATATTTCCATTTTAAATCCAAAAACGGCGCAAAATCTCCCAAGTCCGCCGGCCTGCGCTCCGCCGGCAGCCCGCGGCAGCCAGGTGTACGTACACCTCAGCTCGCAACTCACTACACAAATTGAAACTTCAATTTCCAGTTATTTATTTTTATTAATTTCAAATTATTTCATTTATAAACTCAAAAACAGAAAGAGAAGCCTCGCATGCATGCAGCCCCAAAGCCCCGCGGAGGAGCTTTCTCAGGCTCCATTGCCTCAAGTTTATTCTCCAAAATGCAAATTTCTTCGATTAATTCTTTCTTTAAATACAAATTATATTTATTCTGCTTGTATTCAAAATAAAAGCAGAATAAATATAATTTAAAAGGCGCTTTATCGCAATGAGACTGCGTGAGGTGTACGTACTGGTTTGCGAGGTGTACGTACACCTCAAAGCCCGGAAAAAGCCAACTGGAAGGCAAAGGGAATTCTTAGCAGCAAAATAGCCACAGGCCCAAATATGGAGTTAAACAAATTTATTTATTAAAAGAATTCATTAATTATTTCAAATTTATCTAATAAATAAATAATTTAATTGTTACAAATTCATCTAGAAATAGAAACTTTACAAAGTATGACAGTGCACAAGAATAAGCCCCTAACTGCACTTCTTGCCTTTATGCTATTTGCACTTCATGTGTAATAACATACATATATATACACACACATATATGTATATATATACACATACATGTACATATATATATATATATATATATATATTA
>NW_013651679.1:9643-25565 GCF_000499385.1 Eimeria necatrix | reverse complement strand
CGGCGCCTCCCCAGCGCCCCCCGCGCCCTGGGCCGCCCCCGCGGGGGCCCCCAACGCCGCACTCGCCGGGGGGCCCCCCGGGGCCCCCGCGGGCCCCGCGGGGGGGCCCCCGGGGGGCCCCCCGGGGGGCCCCTGGGGCCCCGGAGAGGGGCCCATGCTGCTCGAAGTGAACCCTAAAGCCGTGCGAATGAAGTGGCTGGATGTGGCCCTCAGGGAGTACTTGCCGGCCGTTCAAGAAGGCTCTCAAGGATTGGACTTCGGCAAACAATTCATGCAAGAAGTGGAGGAGGCCCTGGAGCTGCTGGACAGGGAGTTGGTGCTGCGGGCGGCCTCGGAGAGCCACCAGCGCCTCGCGCTGCAGCACGCTGCTGCGGCTGCGGGCATTCGGCCGGGCACGCCGGGGCAGTGACTGCAGAGCGCCCCCGCGCTGCAGCACTTGGGCTGCTTTCTGCTGCTCCTCTGCTGCTGCTGCTGCTGCTGCTGCTGCTGCTGCTGCTGCTGCTGTGCTGCTGCTGCTGGCGGTGTTCTCCAGCGGAGCTTGGCGAACTACAATGGCAGGAGCAGAGCGGCAGGCGCTGCTCCTGCTGCTCCAGCAACTGCTGCAGCGCCTACTGCCGCCAGCAGCAGCAACAGCAGCAGCAGCAGCAGCAGCAGCAGCAGCAGCGTCTAGTTCCGCGCAGTGCAAGCTGCAAGTCGAGGCGGGGCACTTGCTGCTGCTCTCCGGCAAAAGCCTCCGGGGCCAGCTTGATGTTAGCTATCTAGCTGTCAAGTCTGCTGGCTAGCTGCAAGCCGTGGCTAGCTGCTAGCCGTGGCTAGCCACTGGCTGCGGCCTGCACAAGCAGCTAGCCAGTCCTGCAATTAAGAATCTGTTGCAAGATTTACAACTGCAACAAAACCAAGGACTCCAAAGTCCAGACTTGGTGAAGCTGAAAATTTAGTTTTTGCTGTTTAAGATTTGACGAAGTGCCCATTCAACTTTCGCGAACTCCCAGGGGGAGGCCGAAAGCCTGGGAAAGCTGAGTGTACAGACCTCGAAAGAATTTAAAAAGAATTTAAAATGTTAAATTGAGAGAAAATAAATGTTGAAAAAAACGAAAGAAAGACGCAAAGACGCAAGAATAGACACAAGCAGCAGCAGCGGCTCCCGGCCAGTGCAACTTTCGCTTTTCTTCTGAGTCGATCTGCGCTTTTTCTCTCTTTTCGGACAGAATTAAAAAAGTTTTGAAGTGCTTTTATGTGGCAGAATTAGTTTCAGCTTTCTATTTGCCTGTTTGGCCCAGGGGCCCCAAGAATTGCTACTTTTTGCAGTGGCTTTTGCCTTGCTGTTTGCTGCTCCGGGAGGACTTGAGCAGAAAGTTTTAAGAAAACTAATAAATATCCTGTTGGCCCATCCGCGAGGAAAAGATGGACTCCGGGAAAAGCACTTAGGCTCTCCCGCGTTAGAACGGACTTTTCAACGCGGGCTTCCGAGCCAGCGTTACTACGCATTGCTGCACGTGCTAGCTGGTGGCCCAGACCTGCTGGCCATTTCTGAAGAGTTCGACGCCGCTGGAAAGCGTCTTGGAATTGAAAAGGCACTTTACACGCATTTCGGAGGCTTTTGCTCACAGAGGGGCGCCCCGCAGGCAGCAGGCAGCACTAGCACGCAGCACTGGAAAGCCTCCGCGGAACGCGCCGCCAGAGTGCAAAAAAAGATAAGGCAAAAAGTCCAGGACTTGCAGAGGCTGACTGCCACTGAGCACTGTGAGGCGAAAGTTGCTTGAGCATGCACAAAAAGGCACACAAGTGGGCGATCCTGCAGATAAAAGTGCTTCGCAAGACGCCGCCTTAGCTTTGAAACGCAATAAAAGGGATATGACGCAAATTAAAAGCAGGATTCCCGTGAGAATGTTTCTCTCTGCGCAGAAACCTGCCTACGGAGCCTAGAGGGAGCAGCCCTGGATCCGGCGAAGCCAGAACCCCTCTAAGGCTAACACTTGCACAAAGTGCAGCTTAGTGTCCTCTGTTGCTGCGCAGCCACGGAGGGAGTCGAGCTACAAACAAAGCGCCGCTGCATGCAAGCAAATGCTCAGCTAAATCTCCCTAAGTCCGTCGCCTGCCCGCTAAGCTGCGACTTTCTGTTCAGTTGCTGGCGAGGGCTGTGGTGGGTCCTACCGCCGGCGGCCCAGTGGAAGAGTTTCGACTTGGCAGTGGTTTGTTGCAGCAGGAAGTGGTTTGGACTGCAGCAGCGCAGCTACAGTGGCCAAGTTTGAGCCTATGCTCCAGTGGAAGAGCCTACGCGTTCTCTGTTGGACTCCTGCAGAAACTCATTCGCTTTCCACGGAGTACCGCTCTCGCCTGAACATCATAAATGGAAAAAACAGTATTTGAATTCAAAGAAGCAGAAGAACTCCAACAAAGCGGGAGGGTCGAGGCGGCCGCGGCCCGCGCTCGACCAGTGCAGCCGCCGCCTGCTGGCGGCGGAAAGCAAACAAGAAAGGACTTTTGCGGACTTGAGAAGAACAGGAATGAACTTCCGGGGCTCTCTTGCGAGAGAAGGGCCAGACTACAACCTTTCTCGGAGCAGCGCACAAGTTCAAGTCGCCCGGCTGAGCGCTTGCCTCTTGTTGCTGAAAGCTATCGACTTGTGCATTGAACTCACAGCTGACCGCATCAACCCCATGAATCCCACGACCCCTACAGCACTTCGGCTGTCGCGCAGGTGCAGCCTGGCTTTTTCGAACTGCTCCAGGTGCAGTTTTAAGTACTGCTTGTGGCCAAAGGCCTCGGCCAGTTCGCACGACTTGGAGAAGGCAGCAGACAACTCCAGCTTACCAATCTCCTCAGCAACTAAGTCCAAAAACACGGTGTCCAGCACCAGCAGGTGCGCCTCTTCCTCCTGCCTCAGCAGATCCAGCATGTTCTTCTCCTGCGCCTCCAGGGCGTTCAAAACGGCGCCGACGTCTTCCACCTGCTGCATTGTCTGCAGAGTTTCTGCAGTTTGCAGAACAGTTTGTTTGAGGCGGTCCGTGGCTTCCTGCACGCTCCCCAGCAGCTGCTCGTACATGCCGCTGTCGAGCTTCTTCGCTGCAGCTCTCTTGGGGCTCTGGTCGCTTTGCAGGCCTTTTTCGAGCTTTTTCTTCGCGTTTTCGAGAACTTCCAGCACGGCCTTGCTCTTCGACACGCAGGCTTCGTGAATGCGCCCCGAGTCGGCGACCACTGACACGCGGATGTGCTTCTCGATGCCTCCGAAGTGCTTGGGCAGCGTCGCCGCGTGCTCCTGCACAGTCTGCATGAGTTCCATGGCCGTCAGGCCGATCTCGTCGAACTGACCCGCAGCAACAAACATGGTTTCCATCGAGTTGCAGTTTTCTATTTCCTTCAACAGCATGCGCATGGTGGCCAGCAGCGTTTCCGCGTCCCCCAGCATCACCTCCAGCGGCGCCACCCCCTCGTGCATGCCCGCCGGGCTCTTCAAGTGGGACTTCTCGTCGGCCTTCGCCAGCCGCACGAAGATCTGCAGCTGCACTGTGTCGTCCTGCAGCAGCACCAGCGAAGCCTCGCGCTTGCGCAGCTCCCGCGACTTCACCCCCGCGAAGATCGTCTCGCGCAGCCGATCCGCCACGTGTTTGATGCCCTGCTGCGCACTGAGGTTGTGTTTTAAGTAGCGAATATAATTTGCAGCATCTCGCAAGAGTTCGGAGTCGCCTTCGCAGTCGAACTGCCCGCAGATCAGCAGCGAGCGACTGACATCGTTGAAGTCCTCGCACAGCTCCTGCGACATGTCCGTCACCGACGTGAACGTGTGCAGCATCCGCTGCACCGAATCGCTCAAGTCGTACTGACCATTTATCAAAAAAGGAGGATCTGTCTCGGACTCGGGGTCCCAGAGCGGCAGAATGTGGCTGGCTTGTTCGTTTTCCTCTTCCAGCGCGCGGCCCTCCCGCAGCGCCGCCGCGTGCAGCCGCCGCAGCTCCTTCAGCGCGTTCTCCACGTGAACTTCCACAGCAGCAGCTTCTTCGAATTCTTTTTCGAGTTTTTCGGCCTTTCGAAGTTCCTCTTCGGCGCCAAGCAGCAGCCGCGAGGCCTCCGGCGTCGCCAGCGCCTCCACCAGCGCGCCCGCCGCCCCCAGCATTTCCCTCACGTTCTTCAGCTTCGCCTCCACTTCCGCGCCCCCCCTTGCTGCTGCTGCTGCTGCTGCTACTGCTGCTGCTGCGGGCTGCTGCGCGCGGCCGCTCACTGCGGCCGCCGCCGCCTCTGCTGCTGCTCGCGCGCGCGACTTTCCTTTGGACGCTCCGGGCCTCGCAGCTGGCCCGAGTTCCTCCGCCTCGAGCAGCTGCTGCTGCTGCTGCTGCTGCTGCTGCTCAGGGCGGTCCTCGCTGGGAGCGCCTGCTGCTGCTGGAGCGGCAGCAGCAGCAGGCCGCGGAAGGGGGGCAGCGGGGTCTGCTGCTTCGAGCGGATCTGCTGCTGCTGCGGCGCCCTGCGGCTGCGCCAGCATGCGCCGGCCCACCACGAGGCCCACCACCAGCAGGTAAATAATGCCGAGCCCCAAACCTGTGCGGCGGCGCTGCCTGTGGGGCGCGGGGGCCTTCGGGAAGTCGAGGGGCACGGGGAAGTGGCCGCGATCTTCGAGGTTCCGGAGGCCCCCGGGGCCCCTCTCTTCGCCTACGACATCCTCGAGAGTTTGCAAGTCTTGTTCTTGAAGAAACAAAGCCGCCGGCATCGCAAAAGTGCAGTGATGTGGCCCAGAGCACTGGCGGTGGCGCCCTGCAGGAGGCAGCTGCAGCTCGTGCGGGATGGTCCGACGCCGCCCTCGGTCTTCAAGATGATAAAAAAAGCATTAAGAAGCTTCGAAAAGGCCGAGCTATTCACCTTCTAATTAGCGAGAGCCCCTAAATCCGTTGCCTACAGGCGGACACCGATCGACTAACATCGACGCGCGCCCAGGAAGCGTTCACAGACCTCTAAAAATGCCCTCCAACCTACGAGAAATAGTCTTCTCATGTTAAAAATGAAACCTGAAAGAACTTTGGGTTTCTCCGGAAAACTGAAATACTTGTTCCGCACCTCCAGTCCCCCAGCACTGTGAGTCGGTCCTGATCCCCTCCCTCACTCACTGGGGAACCCCCTACTCCGAAAGACTGGCCTGCACAGTCCGCAATCCACTTCAATGAATACTTTGATGTCTTTCTTTAGACGATCTGCACCTTTAACGCCGCTTTTTCTGACCCAAGGGGGCCTGCGGCGCTGCTCGCAGCGCTTTCCACGCAAAGACGTGCCACACTGCCAGTGCAGCCCAAACGCAGATAGCAGAATTGCATAACCCAAAATTCACAACGCTAACTTTAATTACGGATATTTTAAGACTGAATTTCCTCGGATTATCCCTCGCTCCCGCCCCTTCGGGCCTCGCACGCAGCCGCGCAAGTGTAGACAGAATCCCAGCTTTCCACACCCCGCGTTCCCGAAGCTCCCTGCCTGCCTGTCTGAACAATGCTTCCATTCCTCGAGAAGCAGTCTTTCCTTTTCCAATTCTTTTCTTAAAAATTCAGCCAAAGGGGATTTGCACGGCCCCCAGCGCCGCTAATCGCAGCGCGACTGAAAACTTGAACGGCGCCGCTGGCTAAGCAGGCGACAGCTGTAGCTGCAACAAAACGCCTTTTTGTCAAAGTGCAGCTGAAAAATGTGTCTAGGATTTAATTTTAGAGCTGTGAAAGTGGAATAAGAGGCTCCTAGCGGTGCACGGATGTCAATGGTGTCCAAGCTTGCACACCCAGTAGCCTTCGTGCATAAGTTGAACAGCCACTCTAAGTCTTCACGGAAAACGCCCGCGGTAGCCACCATAAGTCCTTTTTCCGGAGAATGTCAGCAGCTTCCTGCAGTGCAGTGGAGGAACAGCCACACGGAGCAGTGCAGCAGGAAGCAGGGCAATGTCCTGTGCTCGAATTCCTCAAAGACATCCTCTGAGTACTTCTGGATCGTAAGATAGACTTCTTCTAAGCCCTTCAGAGAATCATTTCAAGAATCTTATTATGTTAGCCTCTGCCCAGAGCGTCGCTGGAGGGCTGCTTCAGTCAGCTCCGAATTCCCCGTGCAAGTAGACACTTCCTCGCAGCTTTCTCAGCCATTGAAGGCCACAGTAGACCTCAATAGATGCACCTTTAGAAAACATTCTCAAGAGCCTGCCAATGTCTCTGGCTCTCCAGGCCAGACACCAGCACTGCTGGTGACCCTGAGACGACTCTTCCTTAACACCTACTTGGCTAGTCAAAGCAGAGAGGCAGCAGCGCGAAGAGTTAGCCAGTGCTGCTGCTCCAGAAGCCCACTGGCTTGCATCTGCAACGTGGCAAGGGCTCTTGAGCCATGGACACACTTTCTCATCAGCTTTTTCTCCAACTCTGGGCCAGTAAGCAGGCCCAGCTGAGCCCACTTGGACAAGGTCTTGTGTGCCGTTGCTGTCTTCCCTTCGCTGCTGTGTTGGTGAAGCAGCAATAAAAGATATTATCTCACACTGACGCTAATTGTCGAAGTGCGGAGCACTGCGCATGGACAAAAGCTGCAACCACAGTCATGACATCCACGAGCTGCTGTGTGAGAGCGGCCTGTCCAGTATCTTCCTGACATACTTTTATTAAAACCCTAAACAAGAAAGACCATCTCTAGTCGCCAGGAGTGAGTGTCCTGAGTTTGTCATTTTGGGGCTGCTTGCCTACGCTGTCGCACGTCTCTTTTTGCTCCAGTCCTTGCAGTTGCCAGCCCTTTCTCTCTGCACAGCTTCTTCAGTTTTTCTGCTTTCCCTTCTGTCTTGGACTCTTTGGAGTCACTATCTTTACCTTGGGGTGCGCGTTGGCACAAGTTGGCACAAAGGCCTCTCATGAGTGGAGGGCTATGACTCTTTCAGTATATTCTTCTACACACATGATTATAACATCTTTTGTGTATACAAATTTTACATCAAGAATTGGAAGAAAGCCCCAGGAGAGAAGGTAGTAGAGAAAATCTGCAAACGGCAACAACAAGCATCCCAGCCCAATGCTGCAATGTCTTTGTTTGCTGCAAAGAGAAGAGGAAGGTCAAGATGTGTAGTAAATTCGAGATTCTTGCAAAGATGAAAAGCGGAGAAGCATTAAACCGCTGCTTGCAGTATCGGGGGGTGTCCTTTAGTATGAGAAGATGAGCGGATCTGAGTGGATAGCAGCGGAGCGACGGCATTTGAACAGATCCATTTGAAGCATCTCACAAATCGTGTAAGGTCTGAAGTGCAGAGCTTCTCGGGAAACAGGTTGACGCCACCTACAGCATTTGCATGGAGTGGCAATTTGTCTTATTGGCGCAAAGGTCGTGCGAACAAAAATTCCGGAGTAACAGTTGCTGTCTTTAGTGTTCAAGCATCCAATGCAGAGAGAAACCCACCCTTTGGCTGACCCAAAACTGAGGCACGCATGCACAACACACTAGGCATTTACCCCTAGGATTTCTTTTTTTAGCAATTAATTGTATTTAATATGCCAGTTTGCATGCTCCGAAATATGCGACCCTGAAGGCCATTTCTGGGCTACATTGTAGTAGTCACAGTGTGATTGCTGTGGGGTATTCTACTGGTAAACCGTCTACATATTTTTCAATGCCATCCAGTAGGGAAGTTAGCAAGCTGCTTTGTCTTTATAACGTATTTTTTTATGTACTTGGGAGAAACGGCTATGGGAACCATCACGTAGAACTACGCGCCTTTCACAATTATTTTATCGCCAAACAAAATATAATTATCAGAGCTTTTCGAAATGGCGAGTTGCGAAAAATATGGGTGGTGCCTGCTAGCGTTCTTGAGAGGCTATTACGTCGAAAGGCCTTTCGATTATCTATGCCCCAACTTAGGCTGGGAAAAGCAATGCATGTTGTAAAGGGTTCATGGCTAACTAGAACCTGCAGGCGAATTGATACATCTTGCAATTTCCCTGTGCAAGCTGCCCAATGCTACTCAGGCAATTGGTTCCTTTGCTGCATTTCTACAGCGCTTGTGCCCTGCAAAGACAGGACAAACCCTTCCCTTCCATTTTGTTCGCTGCACAATTTTTCGAAGAACTTCAAAGATTTACGATACCTTTTTAAGACTCCACATGCACTGGTAGTGCTGTGTCCATCTACTGGTAACACAGACTGGCAAATCAACATATATTTTTTTTCGCTGGGACACCGTGTAGCGCTACAACTATGAATCGTTTCCTCTTTAGTGAACCTGCCTAATACTGTTGCACTTTGAATGTAAAGCTTCACCCAGTAGTATTACTGTTTTGCCCAAAATTAATACTGGTTTGCTCAGCAGCCGTATAGAACGCACGCATATGGCATCATCGTGCAGCTGTGAACTGCACTCTGGCATTTCAGAACAAATATGAGAACACCTTGGCATTAAATGCATTAATTAGATAAACTGTAGGCCCTACAAGTTTGTGAGCAGCTGCTAAAACAGATGCACATTCTCGGGCACTCTCATGTATCCATTAGTGTAGAGATGTACTTTGTCTCAAAAAGAAAGAAGCTATTGCTGCACATTAATTCACCAAACAGCACACTGCGACACCATCATGCAAAACGTACTGGATTTAAGCAATTGGACTTTGACTAGCGGGAAATGTCAAAAGACATTTCGCGTTTGCCATCATTCAAGTGTTCCAAAGATGGTCAAATTGAAGCAGCTGAGTGACAGCATATGCAGATCTTTCTTTGCTTGATCTTTCTCGGTAAATTGCACAAACAGAGATAATCAAGGCGAATTTGGCCCTTACAAAGAGCGACTAACAAAGCAGCTTGCTAACTTCGCTACTGGCATGACGGAATTAACTCAGGGCAGTAGTAAGCTGCAGAAATGGGTCCAATACTTGAAGGGACTTGAAATTATTTCAGGAGGAAGGCAACTGAGTTAAAGAAAATTGATATCCTGATCATTTCAACGTCAAAAATTTGCAGTACCTCAAGACTTGATGCAGCATCCTTTGCAAACACTCAAGCCTCTACAGCTTCTTCTGAGTTGACACTGCATCTGAGTTAGCTTATAAGCGGTTCCCTGGGCTGTTGCCATTTATTTATCACAACACCAGAGAAATTGAACGAATCTAGTTTGCTCCGTAGAGCGTTTCGCCACTGCTGTGGCTTTGAGTTCCGAAAGAGTGCAAAGTAAATAACAAAAAAAAATGTGCGTGAATTGATATTCGACCTCAAATAGAAGTCAAGAATACTTTCACTGGCGGCAGATTCCCGCATCCAAAGACTTTGTCAAAAGTTTTTCTCTTCCAGAGGCGCTCTGTGGATCTAGCTAAGCCTAGAGCCTTTTAGGAAAGCTTTCGAGAGGGGCATTTGTTGCGTTCTATTGACTCAACAGCGAGTCAAAGCGAGGCCACTGGGGCCGAGGGCCCTCTCAGACTTAACTGCGCATTTACTGCGTCTAAGAATTCTCCCTTGGGGCGCTGCTGCATGCAGAGTGCCCAAAGAGGTGTGGCAGAGAAAGCTGCTGGTGAGTCCGAGAGCCTTTGGAGGTAATCCTCCCTTCTGTTAGTGAGTAAATGCAAAAAGGCCGGGTTGCAAGCAGTTGTTTAGTGCTGAAGACGAAAAGATTTCCGAAAGTTTTGGATTTGGAAGTTGGGCTGTTGGGCTGTAGAAGCTGAGGTGTACGTACACCGCGTGCATGCGCAGCGCGCGCGCGCACACCCGGGGGCCGGCCGGCGGCGGGGGCCGTCTGGGGCTGTAAAAGGCGCAGAAGAGAAAAAAAAGGAGAAAAATAAATGAAATTTGCAAAATAATATTCAATTAATGCAAGAAGGCAGGGCGAGGGCCGCGGGAAGCGGCTGCATGCAGCCCGGGCGGGGCTGTGGGGGCGGCGCGCCCCCACAGCGCGGGCGGGGCCTCGCGCGGGAGATCTGCGCGGGCCTGCAGGAGTGAATCGCGTCCACTGGGGAAGTTTTAGTTTTTTCGAGGGTTTAGGGTTTAGGGTTTAGGGTTTGGGACTGCGAAAATGGGCATTTCGCGCGACCGCAGGCACAAGCACCGCAAGACCGGCGGCCGCTTCCCCATCCACCAAAAAAAACGCAAACATGAACTCGGCCGCCCCCCCGCCGTCACCAAACTCGGCCCCAAAAGAGTTCGCCCCGTCCGCTGCCGCGGCGGCAACTTGAAGCACCGGGCCATTCGCCTGGACGCCGGCAACTACTGCTGGGCCAGCCAGAGTGGGTCTTAGCCCTGCTTTTCTCTTCCTTTTTCTCCCTTTTATCTCTTTTATCGCTTTTATCTCCCTTTTTCTCAACTTTGTTATCCCTCCGGGCTCTGGGGAGCGCCCGCGGCCGCCGGGTGTACGTACACCGCGTGACTGCGCCGCGCAGGTGTACGTACACCCCGCGGCGCTGTTTTTCTGCGCTTTGGAGCGGCGGAGGGCCGCTGGGGCTGCTGGCTGGCCAGTTTGTTTTCCGCAGAGTGGCAGTTGAAGTTGGAATTAGAAAAGTTGAATTTGAATTAAAAAGAGTTGAACTCAATTAAAGAGGAATTCGAATTAAAAAGAGTTGAATTTAAATTGAAAAAAGCTGCTGTGCTGCGCTGCACAGAGGTGGCCCGGAAAACGCGCATTCTGAACGTGGTCTACAACGCCTCCAACAATGAGCTGGTGCGGACCAACACCCTCGTGAAGAACTCCATTGTGCACATCGACGCCACTCCTTTCAAGGCCTGGTGGGTTTTAAAAAGCAAAAAATGACTTTTAAATTCATCTGGAGTTGTTGGAATTCAAATTGGTTTCGTTTTCGCCGACTTGAGCTGCAGTGACACCGCAGCGCCGTTCAGGTGTATAGGCAGCTCCGCGCGCCCGCGCGACTCCCCGGCAGCGCCGCTTCCCACTTTTTTGCTTTCTGAAGTTCTCTTTTTCGAATTAAAAGTTTAATTGGAGTTTATTTCGACTTTTATTTGCATTTTGGCTCCAATTTGTCCCGAAAAACCGCTGCTTTCCCGCGCTTTCCGCAGGTTCCGCTCCTACTACGGCCTGGACGTGGGCAAGAAGACGCAGGGGGAAGCTGAGGAGAAAGCGCCTTCAAAACACACTCTCTTCGCCCAAGAACAAAGAAGAAATAAAGGCATTCCCAAAATAGATCCGCTGCTGGAGGAGCAGTTCAACACTGGCCGCCTCCTCGCCTGCATCAGCAGCAGACCTGGCCAGGTTGGCCGCGCGGATGGCTACATTCTGGAGGCGAGTTTTCCCCACTTTTTTGTCTTTTCTTTTTAAACTCCCTTGCGTTCTCTTTTTTTGTTGAGTTTTCCGGACTTTCTCTTCGTTTCTCTTCCCGTTTTAAGTCCATTTCCTTTTCTCCGTTTCTTGTTCTTGCGTTTGGCGCAAGAGGCCTTCAAAAGGAATTGTTTGTTTCTTTTTTGTTTTTGTTTTGGACAAAAAGGCTTTTTACATTTCTTGTTGCACGTTTTCCCGTGCAGTAGTCAGTTGCATGCAAATGCTAAGGTGTATGTACACTTGAAGTCGCCTTCGCAAGTGGATTTCTGAATTCAAGTTTCGACAAGCCTTGAGCTGTATGTACAGCCGGGGGGCCTGCAAGGGTTGCGAGCGATTGCAACTTCATTTAAATTAATTGAAGTTGTTTTAATTTGTTTTTCGCTTCTCCGGTTTCTCCCGGCCAAACTCAACAGGGGACTGCGGGGATTTGAATTTCTTTCTTTCTTTTATTTCCCCTTCACACCCCTGTGACATTTTATTAAAAAAATAAAAAAAAATAAAATTGCGAAATTCAGTTTTATTCTTCAAGTGGGTTTTCGCGGTGTTTCTGAGGTGCACGTACAGCGCAGTATTGCTGTGCAGTTCGGCATTTTACTGGATTTGCATTTTGCCTTTTAATTAAAGTTGCATTTTATCATTTAATGAAATTTACATTTTATCATTCAATGAAATTTACATTTTATCATTTAATTTAGATTTTATCATTAATTGAATTTACATTTTATCGTTTAATTAAATTTACACTTCAGCGTTGAATTAAATTTACATGTATTTTATTTAATTAAATTTACACTTCAGCATTGAATTGAATTTGCATTTATCATTTAATTGATTTGTTTTGCAATTAAATGAAACTCCTCTTTTGCTGCAGGGCGAAGAGCTGCTGTTCTACAAACGGCGGATGGACAAGAAGAAACACAAGTGAAGGAAATGAGGGACTTGGAGTTGAATTTGCACTTTTGCATTTTTGGCTCTTTCTGTTTTTCTGAGACAGAACCCTCAACAGTTGCATCTCTTTATTGCCTTTGTTGTCCCCAATGCAGCAGCAGCAGCAGCAGCAGCAGCAGCAGCAGCAGCAGCAGGCTGTTCTCAGTTTAGTTCAGCTTTGAAGTGGAGGCTTTTTGGCAGACTCGAAAAATGTAGATTGGCAGTTTGGGGCTGCAGTTCAGGTGTACGTACACCGCAAACGCAACGTAGCTGTAGGGAATGGGAGGGAAAAGCCGGCAAAAGAATATTTGGAGGGAAAAATAGAGAATTATTTGCAAAGTATTTACTTTTATGTTCTATTTGAACTATTTAAAATGCCAAAAGTCATTTGAACGAGAAGAGAAGAATTGCCTTATTGCACTCGATGCGAGGTGTCTGTACACCCCAATAGAGAGGCTTCCGCGACGAAATAGAGAAATTCAAATTGCAGTGGGAGTCTTTTGTCATTTATTTCATTTCATTTCTTTTTATTTTGTTTTATTTTATTTATTTTGCTTTCTCAAAAAGTAATATGCAGCATCTGTTTTGTTTTTCCGAAATGCGCGGTGTGTGCTATCTATGGGAACTTGAAGTGGCTTTTGAACGCCGTGCATGCAAATATACATATATATATATTTGTACATATATATAATATATAATATATAGAATATATATATTATATATATTGTATATATTATATATATTCTATATTATTGTATATATTATATATATTCTATATATAATATATATTCTATATATTATATATATTCTATATATAATATATATTCTATATATTATATAATATATATATATCTGAATACCTGTATGCGTGAGTGCACTATTAGTGGATTTGCTCATTTGGGTATTTGCGAAGAGAAATTAAAACTGAGAAGTTCCTGAGAGGCGCATGCAGCTTCGGGTGTACGTACAGCGGGCGTGAAGTGAAATGGTAGTTTTGGAAAATACAAAAGGGGAAGACGCAAAAAGTGAAAAATGAAGAGACAGAGAATAAAAGATAAACGGAGGCCAAATTGTCTTTTTTAAATAGAAAAGAGAAATAAAGATAAATGAAGTCTCAAATGCGCTTTTTAAAAAAGAAAAAGATAAAAGTCTTATATCACCTTTTTAGCTTCAAAGAGAAGGAGGGGGGACTTCTTTTGAAGCGAAAAAGAAGATTCTTTTCTTCTCTTTGAGATTAGAAGGAAGAAAAGAGTGCTAAAAGACCCAATTTGAAGCGAAGAAGAAGGTTCTTTTCTCCTTTTTGCAATTCAGAGAAAGACAAGAAAGTTAGACTCTCCAAAAAGGGGAAAAAGGACTTCTTTTTTGTCTAAAAGTGCAAAAAATGGCCAAAATGCCCTTTATTTTATCACGCGGCCGTCCGGCAGCAAAAGAGGCTCTCTGTAGTTCTTCGGCTGCGCAAAATGATTGTCGAAAATCTTCTCCATTTTTTCTTTGCTCAGCAGCGGCAGCACAGTGCCAATCTGTGGGGCCCCGCAGCAAAATAAATGCCATTTAAACCATTTTTAGCGAAAATAAAGGCATTTTAGACCATTTTAAAGAGATTTGAACCTCCATAATTGAACATTAATGCATTTTGGAGCTTTCTGACGGAAAATAAAGCCATTTAAGACCATTTTAATGGAGATCTGGACCTTTTTATCGAAAATAAAAACATTTTAGACCATTTTAAAGACATTTGGACCTTTTAACTAAACATTAATGCAAATTGAACCTTTTAATTGGCATTTAAACCGTTTAAATTGAACAGAAATGCAATTTAGGCTTTTTTAATCGAAAATAAACGCAACTTAGAGCTTTTAAATTGAAAATAAGTGCAGCCAAAGCCTTTTAAATTAAAAACAACTCCAAGGATTTGATTGAATTTGAATGAAAGGTTAGTTTGCAATTTGAATTAAAGCTCTTTTACAAATTTGAATTAACCAGAGACCATTCAGAAAGCTGCAAATTGATATCTATTCAGAGTATATGTTTATTTATTTATTTATTTAAATGAATAAAATGTTAATTGAGATAAATGAAAAGAACTTACAAGTGGCTACTCAAATGATGCAAATTTCTCAGAATATTTACAAAAGTTTCATTAATTTGATTTAAAATTGAAATTCAATTTAATTTAAATTAATTTAAATGAATTAAAATCCAGTTTGAAGGCGTTTCGCTAGAAGTGGCTCACTTTAATCCCGGCCTTCGCGATATACCCGGCCTGCAAACAAACAGCAGAAAAATGCCTCAAACTTCCCAAATCAATTTAATTAATTAATTAAATTAATTAATTAAATTAAATAATTAATTAATCAATCAATTAATTAATTAATTAATTAATTAATTAATGACAAATTAAACGGCCATTGTGTTGAGGCAGTTGCATTTAATTTCTGTTCTGGGGCCCGCGGCTGCCGCCACGCGCAGCAAAGCTGCGGCAAAGAAGTGGAAAATAAAGGAAAAAGAAATAAAATAATTTGTTTTAAAGGATTTGATTGAAGTTGAATTAAAAGTTATTTGCAATTTGAATCAAAGCTCTTTTACAAATTGGAGTTAACCAGAGACCATTCAGAAAGCTGCAAATTGGATATTTATTCAGAGTAGATTTGTTTTAAATAAATCAAAAAATTCCATTTTTTGATTTATTCCATTTATTTGCGCACTGGAGCCGTTACGACGAAACGATGCGGTTTAAACTTTTCCATTTTCTGTTTTCTTATTTTGAACAGTTCAGGTGTAGTGACACCCGACTCGGGCTCGTCCTCGCCGCCGTAAGGGGGGCTGTTTTCCTAATTAGAAAACAAAAAAAAGAAAATAAATTGTTTTTAATTGCAAAAAATGAATTATTTCTTTTAAATAAACTCCGAAGTCAATTTATTCATTTTAATACCCCACTTGGCCAATTTCAGAAACCCCCAAGTGCGGCTGTTTTGACTTGGAGGGAAATTCAAAAACAATTCAATTTAAAAAGTCAAAAACATTTATTAACTTGCTGCTGCCATTTATCTGATTTAATTGTTTTAATTAATTCAATTTTAAAGAGGCGTCACAGGACCCCCCCTAAACCCTAAACCCTAAACCCTAAACCCTAAACCCTAGAGCCCCGCGTGCACCAGATTCTTTGCTTACTCTCATTCTCAACACGATCCCTTTCTCGTCACAAAATATTGTGTCCTGTGCAGTGCAAAGCACACCGACAGGAACAGCAGCCACTGCAGCAGCAGCAGCAGCAGCAGCAGCAGCTGCAGCAGCAGCTGCTGCAGCAGAAACAGCAACTGGACTGCCCCGCGTTAGCTCCCGCAGCAGCAGCAGCAGCTAAACGACCAGCAGCAGCTACAGCAGCAGCAGCAGCAGTTCGTCACGCATCCACCAGAAACCCTTCCAAAATAGCCCCCCAAACAGCAGCAGCAGCAGCAGCAGCAGCAGCAGCAGCAGCAGCAGCAGCAGCAGCAGCAGCAGGCGCACGCAAAGCCACTCCTCAGGGACCATGTCCTGGGGCCTGCCCTGCTGCTGACACTGCTGGTTGAATTCTTTTGCAATTTGCATTATTGCATTTGGCCAAAAAGGAGTTTTGAAGTGAAGATGTTTTTGAAAAAGAGCTGCTGCTTCTCCGTGGCTCTTTTTGCTGCTGAACTTATCCCCCCAAGCCGACAGCTGCTCCACAGTCAGCTCCCCTCCCTCCCACCCCCCCTGCTGCTGCTGCTGCTGCTG
>NW_013651679.1:2500-9543 GCF_000499385.1 Eimeria necatrix | reverse complement strand
CTCCCACCCCCCCTGCTGCTGCTGCTGCTGCTGCTGCTGCTGCTGCTCCCTCTGCAGCCCCTGCTGCTGCTGCTGCTGCTGCTGCTGCTGCTGCTGCTGCTGCTGGTCTTGGGGCCAGCGCAGGCGGGTGAGGGCCACCCCGCGGGCCTGCAGGGGCCCCCTGGCCTGCAGGCGAAAGGGCGGAGGCGCGAAGAGCCGGGGGGGCCCCCGGGGGCCCCCCAAGAGGCAGCAGTCTGCAGAAGGTGCAGCAGGAAGTCTTAAGTGCTGCCCCGTGAAGACAGGGTTTGGCAAGCTGCTGCTGCTGCTGCTGCGCTGCTGCAGCAGCTGCAGCAAGCCGAAGGGAAACAGAGACGGAGAAGGCAGCACGCAGGGGCGCTTCCCGTTTATCCGGTTCGAACGAGCCCCCTCCAGCCTGCTGCTGCTGCTGCTGCTGCTGCTGCTGCTGCTGCTGCTGCTGCTGCTGGTGGGCAGCAGCTGGCGCTGCAGCGGCAGCAGGAAGGCAGCGGCTGCTGGGGTGTACGGACAGCTCGCAGCAGAACAGGGGGGGGAGGGAAAGGCGTTGGGGTGTACAGACACCTGCGCGAGGTGTATGCGCAGCTCCGCAGCGCGGCTGCACGGCCGCCTGTGAATTGCTGCTGCTGCTGCTGCTGCAGCGCAGCAGCAGCAGCAGCAAATTATGACCGAGCATGCAAAGAACAAAGACACGCGGAAGCAGATGCGGACCCCCAAGGGGGCCCTCCGAGGGTACTCCGACTCTGGGGGGCCCCCGGGGGGCCCCCGGGGGCCCCTCGCCCTGCTGTCTTCATCCTGCTTTAATTGCATTTCTTTTTCGGATCCACATTGAGAAAAAAGAATAAAAAAGAGAAAAAAGAATTCAAAAATACCTTCAAGAGGCCCCCAGAAGGCTTCTTCCTCTGCTTCCCTAAAACGCCTTTAAAATCCCATTCAAACGACTCTATTAGGTGCTCAGGTGTATATACGCTTCAAAAAATACCAACTCAATTTCTCTCCTTCAGAAATTCCCTTTGGGGGCCCCCGGGGGCCCCCGGGGCCCCTGGTGGGGGCCCCCGGGGCCCCTGGTGGGGGCCCCCGGGGCCCCTGGTGGGGGCCCCAAGGGGGCCCCTGAGGGGCCCCCTGAAGGGCCCCTCATGCATGGGGCCCCCGCGAAAGATGCTGGAATTTGTGTTTGGAAATGCAGAAGTTGGAAATGAAGAATTGGTTTATTTTGTGTTTTTTCAAAAAGTGCGCAGAGAGCTGTTTGGGGTTTCTTGAACGCGGCGCCGTTTGTTCAGCTTTTCTTGCAAAAGGACCCCGAGGGCTTTCTGAATTTGAAGGAAGCTGCTCAAATTGATTTTGAAAAAGTAAAATTGGAATTCAAAAGCCTCAAATGCCTCACTTTTGCTGAATAGTTTCAACTTTTTCTTCAATTCGGGTCTTGTCTGCTCTGCAGACCATCAGGGTTTCTCCCAGCGGCGACTCCTCTGAAGGAAGGAAACTGCAAAAGATGAATTATTGTATGAGTTATTGTATATGAATTATTCGCCAATTTAGGGTTTATTGGGGTTTTTAGGGTTTTTAGGGTTTTTGAATTGATTTAAATGCGTTTCTGAAGTCTCGAGGTTCCTTTCTGGCGGTGAATCTGGGGTGTATGCGCACCTTCCTTCATCTTTTGAACGGCGGGAAGCTGGTGGATTGTTTGCCGATAAATCACTTATTATTTATGGAAAGAAATGACTGAAGTTTGCTAATTTGTTTTGCTGAAGAGGAAAAGAATTCAACTTCCGCATTTCGAAATGGATCGCGTTTTGCAAGTTTCGAGTTTGGTCCGCCGCGGCAGCCAATTCACCTTTTCCGTGTTGGGCCGCTTCGCATTTGCGTTCGGAGTTTTGCACTTCGTGGACAACTACGTGGCCTCCACGAAGCAAGTAAGAACAAAAAAATGTGAATTTTAGATTTTGTTTCTTTTTAATTTTGTTTTTTTAATTTTGCTTTCAAAGTTTTCCCGAAGAGCCGAAAGAAAGCGAGAAAGCGCAGCTTTCGCGGCGGCTGGCCGCGTGCTTCCGCGGGCGATCCGGGCTCATTTTCCCGCGCGAAAGCGGGAAACTTGTGCAGAATAGATTTAAAAGATAAAATAAAAGCAAATAAAAGCAAAAAAGAGCGAAAAAAGAGAAAATTCTCCGCGCTTTCCGCGCGTTTCCGCGCTGCGCAGGCCCGCGGCCTCTCCATGAGCCCCACCGTGCAAGACGCGGGCGACCTGCTGCTGGGCGATCGGGCCACTTTGCTGCTGCGGCTTCTCTTCAAAACTTTTCCAATTAAAAGAGGCGAAGTCGTTTTGGCTTTTTCGCCCGAAGACGCCGCAGTGGTTTGCAAACGCGTGGTGGCCCTCGAGGGAGACGTCTTCGCCCCCCAGCCCCCCCCCGAGGGTTTCAAACCCTCGGGGGTTCAAACCCTCGCACAAACCCCCGAGGGTTTCAAACCCTCGGGGGTTCAAACCCTCGCACAAACCCCCGAGGGTTTCAGAAAACCCTCAGGGTTTCAAACCCTCGCACAAACCCCAGAGGGTTTCAGAAAACCATTAGGGTTTCAAACCCTCGCGCAAACCCCCGAGGGTTTCAAACCCTTAGGGTTTGAAACCCTCGACAAAACCGCAGAGGGTGTTTCTAAACCCTCGGGGTTTCAAACCCTTGGCAAAGCGCCAGAAGGTAAACCCTCAGGGTTTGAAACCCTCGGGGAATCCATCCCAGCGGATGGAGAGAAACCCTTAGGGTTTGAAACCCTCGCCAAAACCCTAGCGGATGGAGATAAACCCTCAGGGTTTAAAACCCTAGCAGATGGAGATAAACCCTCAGGGTTTAAAACCCTCGTCAGAGTCCCCAAAAACTTCGTCTGGCTCCAGGGAGATAATCCAGGTTAGCCTTTTTTTATTCTTTTATTTTATTTTATTTTATTTTATTTTATTTATTTTATTTTCTCTTTTATTTCTTTTTTGCCTTTATATTTATTCTTTTCTTCAATTTGTTTTTCTTTTTGTTCTTTTTCTCCCATTTGGCTTTCTTCCATTTATTCTTCTTTTTGCTCTTTTTTCTTTTTCTTTTTTTCTTTCTTTTTTTCCTTTTTCATTCTTTTTAATTTTCTTCTTTGTTTCATTTTTCTGCATTTACTCCTCTGTTGTCTTTTCTCTTTTTTGCTTTTTTGATTATCTCCTTTTCCTTTCTTTCTTTATGTTCTTCCCTTTCTTGTATATTGTATTGGTTAAATTATATCAATTAAATTAAATTAATTAAATTAAATTAATTAAATTAAATTAATTAAATTAAATCAATTAAATTAAATTAATTAAATTAAATTAAATTAAATTAATTAAATCAAACTAATTATCTGCTGCGCATCCCAACCCAAATTTCCCACTCCACCAAATTCAAACAAAACAATTAAAAGATTAAATGAAATGAAATAAAGAAATTGAATTAAATCAATTAAATCAAATCATTTAAATCAATTAAATCAAATTAATTAGACTAATTAAATCAAATTAATTAAATTAATTAAATTAAATTAATTAAATTAATTAAATTAATTTATTTATTTGTTTTCAGACATGTCCCACGACAGTCGGAGTTACGGGCCAGTGAGCAGCGGGCTGGTGTTGAGTCGAGTAGTTTGTCTTTTTTCTTTTTCTTCTTTTTTTTCTTTTTTTTCTTTTTTGGATTCTTTGAACTTCAATTCTTTCAAATCTTTTAGTCCTTTAAATGCATTTAATTCATTTAATTCATTTAATGCATTTAATGCATTTAATTCGTTTAATTTGTTCCACTTTTTTAATTCTTTTCATTTTTCTTTTTTCAAATTCATTCCCCGACAACTGCCTCCCCAACTTGTCCAAAACTTCCTCAAACCCACCCCCGAAGAAGTCCAAAGGGACCTTGAAGAGTGAACACATCTTCTGGCTAGCAAGCTAGCTAGCTAGCTAGCTGGCTAGCTAGCTGGCTACCCGGCTAGCTAGCTAGCTGGCTAGCCGCGTCACTAGCAATGTGGCTAGCTAGCTAGCTAGCTAGCCAGCTAGCCAGCTAGCTAGCTAGCTGGCTAGCCGGGCCGCTAGCAATATGGCTAGCTAGCTAGCTAGGTAGCTAGCTAGGTAGCTAGCTGGCTGGCTGCCCGGACAGCTAGCTAGCTGGCTAGACGGCTTGCTAGCAATATGGCCAGCTAGCTGGCTAGCTAGCTAGCTAGCTAGCTAGCTAGCTAGCTAGCTAACAGCTAGCTAGCTAGGTACCTAGCTAGCTAGCTGTTGGGCGCTTCAAAGATTGGCGCGGGCCTCTCTGTGCAAGAAATTTATTTTGTTTTTGATCCTTCAAGTTGAACTTTATTTTTAATTTTTAAATTCAATTTGAATTTTATTCATTTATTCTTTTCAAAGAAAGTGCAAGAAGGAGAAGAAAAGAAATTCACCAGGGCTTCCAGCTTCTGTATCTTACGATTTAGGGTTTAGGGTTTAGAGATTAGGGTTTGGGGCTTAGAGTGTAGGGTTTAGGGCTTAGGGTTTAGGGTTTGATACTACGCCTCCATAGACTCGTGAACAGCGAGGCAAGTATTTGGCGAAGTCCTGAACAGCTTGAACAGGCAGCCCTAAACCCTAAACCCTAAACCCTAAACCCTAGGATCTAAAGCCTGTACCTTAGACCCTAAACCCTAAACCCTAAACCCTAAATGCTGGGGAATGCAGCAGGGACTTCAGCATTAAAGGCCCGCGGCGGACCTAAGGCGTAAACCCTAAGCCCTAAACCCTAAACCCTAAACCCTAAACCCTAAACCCCAAACCCTCGACAAAACAATCCATTGAAAATTGTATGAGTCTGCGGAATGAAATAAATGCGACGGAAAGAGGAGCAGACCAAAAGTCTAATTAGGGTTTACAATTTTTATTTTTTTTATTTTTAAAACCCCGGACTCTGTCTATACACTGCATCCCATCAACATGAAAGTGCATCTTCACGCCCCGCAGCAGCAGCTGCAGCAGCAGCTGCTGCAGCAGCAGCAGCTGCAGCAGCAGCTGCGGCCGCGTTCGCAGCAGCAGCAGCAGCTGCTGCAGCCCTAACAGCAGCAACATGAGCTGCTGCTGCACACAGCAGCAGCAGCACTACCGCGTCTGGCCGTGTCTCGCACGCGCTGCGTCTCAGCCGCTGCAGCAGCAGCAGCAGCTGCTGCTGCCGCAGCAACCGCTGCAGCAGCCGCAGCAGCAGCTGCCGCAGCAAGCCGCCGCCGCCGCCGCTGCTGCAGCAGCAGCAGCAGCAGCAGCAGCAGCAGCTAGGCGTTGAGGTAGAAGTTGGCGTCGGTTTCGTTTCCAAAACACCAAAACATGTTCAAGTTCCAAGTGGTTTGTCTCGCAACATATTTAATGTAGCCGCACTTGCAGTAAAGCCAACCCTCGAACTTCAGCTGCCCCGGCGGCTCGTAGTGGCGGTAACTGTTTTCCTCCAGCAGCACCACAAAGAGAGAAACCCAGAAGGCCGTCTGCAGCAAACAACAAATCGTAACAACTGCTGCTGCTGCTGCTGCTGCTGCTGCTGCTGCTGCTGCTGCTGCTGGTGGGGCTGGTGGTGGGGCTGGGGGGTGATCCCGGGAAGGAATGGAGAGGAAGGGAAATTAAAAGTAAAAGGGGGGATATCAGCCACGCAAAGGGAGAAGTCCGCGAAGTTGCACAAGAGGCACGAAAACGGGGCGGAAGAAGCGGAAAAAAGCGGAACTAGCATCAAATAAAAGCAAATAAAAGCAAATAAAAGCAAATAAAAGGAAATAAAAGCAAATAAAAGCAAATAAAAGCAAAAAAAGCAAAAAAAAGCAAATAAAGGAGCGAAAGTTGAACTGACCAGCGCGGCGAAACAGGAAATGCGCACCACCCACTCCCGCGCAGCCATTTTGCACGGAGGCCGCCCCTCTTCCTCCACGCGAAGCTTCACCGCCCTAATGGCTTTCCCGCGGGCGCCGGAGGCTTTTTTTTTGGAGGCGATTTCGAGTTTGCGTCGCTTCACGGCCTCCGCCTCTGCGCAGCGCCGCAACAGTGCGAGTTTTCGGGGAAATGAGGGCTTTTTTGGATCCGTTTGTTCTTTTTTGAGAAGTTTATTCTTTTTTAAAAGAATTAAAACCATTTTGCAGATGATCGGGGGGTTTTGAGGGGGAGGGGAAGCAGTTTTGGGAGGAAGGGGGGGTTGGGAGTCGAGAAATGGAGGAGTTTGAAGTGAAAGCAACAACTGTTTGGATGCATTTTAAGATTTTTGCAAAACAATTAAATGTTCTTCTGAGACAAGAAATATATTTGCGGAAAAGGAAAGACATTTGCGAGGAAATGGAAGACATTTCAAGAACTTAAGGATGCTTCCAACACAGTAAACCATTTTCAAGACAATAAACGATGTTGGAAAGACAAAAAGATATTTGAAAACAAAAAGAATATTTGAAAACAAAAAGAATATTTGCAAACAAAAAGAATATTTGAAAACAAAAAGAATATTTGCAAACAAAAAGAATATTTGAAAACAAAAAGAATATTTGAAAACAAAAAGAATATTTGCAAACAAAAAGAATATTTGCAAACAAAAAGAATATTTGCAAACAAAAAGAATATTTGCAAAACAAAAAAAATATTTGCAAAACAAAAAGGATATTTGCAAAACAAAAAGGATATTTGCAAAACAAAAAGGATATTTGCAAAACAAAAAGGATATTTGAAACACTAAAAGCGAGTTTCAACACGAAACCAGTTCCTTACCCCAAACCAGAAAATAATTCGAACAAAGCCAATGCAAGCAACAATAAAAACAAAAATAAAAACAATAAAAACAAAAATAAAAACAAAAAAACAAAAATAAAAACAAAAAAACAAAAATAAAAACAAAAAAACAAAAATAAAAACAAAAAAACAAAAATAAAAACAATAAATGCAATAAAAGAAGTGACAAAACAACAAAAGAACACAAACTGCAACAAAAAGAACAGAAGCGCCGAACTCCCCGCTTGCGCCCTCCGCAGCAGCTGCTGCTTCCCACCCC
>NW_013651678.1:15702-22909 GCF_000499385.1 Eimeria necatrix | reverse complement strand
TACTATTACTATTACTATTACTATTACTATTACTATTACTATTACTATTACTATTACTATTACTATTACTATTACTATTACTGTTACTGTTACTATCAATATTACTATTAATATTTATTGTTTTTAGACACTTAACGGATTTTATATGCGTAGTTAAGGAAATAAGTTGGAGAACTGATGGACCCCTTTTCATAGCTAGTAGAAACTGAAGACCAAACTGAATTATCTTTCATTTGTATTGCATGCGCTCAGAAGGGGGCGCCTTTTGGCCTTCAGTTTATCAGTGGCTTCTGGAAGTTAAGACACAAGAATAAGTGCAATAACAGCTACCCGTCGGTTAAGGGCTTAAGGTTTAGGGTTTAGAGTTCGGGTTGCGGAGACCAATTTGCCTCAAAGGGTTCGTGCGGATACTTGCCAAACTCAAACCCCAGCAAATGAATAGAAGGAGAAGTAGCAGAGAAAGAAATAACAACAAAAGCAATTGGCAGAGAGGCAGCAGCACACATATCAAAGGCCACCGGGCTCTTGCTTTGCTGTTTTCGACAAAGGCAAAACTGGGCCCTTGGGTCTTCTTCGACCAAAAACCACGTTGAAGAAAAAGAAAAATCACAAGATGTAAGATTAAAATGCTCACAAGCAGACAAACAGATAAAGCTGGAAGCAGGAAGAATCTCCTGGCTTCTAATGCTCAAACGGATGCCCTTGCATGCGTTGGGCTGTATTTACAGAGCAGAGTTTGTTCAATGGACCCAAATCGAAACTCTCGTTTTAATTCAGATGTTTCAACGCAGCTGTGCTTGCTGCTGCGAAGCTAATTTAGCTTCATATACTTTACACATGTGTTTGTACTTGTGTTTGTATGTTTGTTCATTGCTTGCTCAGCTACGCAGATAGACAACCTTCCAGAAAACCATACAGAACTGTTCTTAAGAAACCTGCTTGCTATGATATTTATAAAACATATACTCATGCATGTGCTTGTTCCGTGTCTAAGTTGGTTGGTAGAAGGCCTGCATTTGGGCCGTAGGCATCATATACGCACAACTGCTTACGTAGGAACTTGTAGGACTAAAGATGTGTTTGTGCTATAGAAATAAATGCCCAGTAAGCCCCACTTACTAGTAGAGGAGCCCACGCACAGACACAGTTGTTCATGTGTAGGTTTGGGGTTTAGGGTTTAGGGTCCAGAGCTTAGTGTTTAGGGCCTGGATTTAGGGTTTAAGGTCGTCGAAAGATACAGCCCTGTGCTTGTTTTGTAGGTGCATGCATATTCTTAGAAGATATATTTGTAGATGCCTGTGCATATAGACTACCTGCTGTGGCCGCAGCCGCTTTTCCTAGACATTCCCCACTTGCTGAGCTAAATTAAAGTTCAAACAAAAAGGAAAAAGAATTTATGTTTACACAGCTTGCCATATATACTGTTTCCTCTTATTTCTCAAGGTCACTAAACTGCTGAAGCTGCAGCAGAGCCGAATCAGCTGTGTATAGACCAGGAGCGCACTCACAACAACAAGTTCATTTACATTTATTCCTTCTCACTTAAAAGAATTAGAGGAAATAACTAAGTACAATGCCAAGCTCCTATGGAGGACAGGCTGGAGAGTGCTTTGGGGGCCCCCCAGGGCCCCTGGTGTTTCAGGGGCCCCTTCAATAGATCAGAGCTTCTGAGCAATCCGGGTGTTGTAAAGAGGCAAAAAAACCGCAATTCCGCGATATAATATTCATCTTTCACTTTATTGTTCATTTCAAAACCACTGAAAGCAGTCTTTTACGCCTACTGTGGGGCCCAAGGGCTCAATTTCCTGGCTGTGAGCAGCAGCCTCCGCCTCGTTGCTTCTTCATTCCTTTTGCCTTCCATTTAGCCTGACTATTACTCCACGTGCTTTGCAGAGCCTTAAAATACTGGGAATAGGGCCAACGCAAGAAGTTGAATTCGCTCGAGCCAGGCTCAGCTTGCAGCAGCAGCAGCAGCAACAGCAGCAGCTGCAGCAGGCAGTTCTTTCGCCCGTCTGCGGAGAGGCTCTCAGCAGATTGCTGCTGCTGCTGCTGCTGCTGCTGCTGCCTTCGCTCCCGGGGGCTCCTGCTGAGCAGCGCAGCCTCTCAGAAGAAGGCCTTTTGCTTCATTCAAATGATTCAGTAGAACTCGCAGCAGCAGCAAATTCAATTTCGTGCAAGTGCCGGGGTTCGAACCGTGGCTGCAGCAGCAAATTCAGCTTCTTGCAAGTGCTGCGGTTTGAAGAGGCTTGCGAGGGTTCGATCCCTTGCTGCAGCAGCAAATTAATTGTGCAAGTGCAGCAAATTAAATAAATTTGTGCAAGTGCAGGAGAATTTGATTTGCTGCAGCAGCAAATTAAATAGATTTGTGCAGGTACGGGAGAATACAATTTGCTGCAGCAGCACATCAAATAAACCTGTGCAAGTGCTTGACAATATAATTTGCTGCAGCAGCAAATTAAATTTGTGCAAGTGGGGAACAATATAATTTGCTGCAAGTGCTTGACAATATAATTTGCTGCAGCAGCAAATTAAATTTGTGCAATTGGGGAACAATATAATTTGCTGCAGCAGCAAATTGAGTAAGTTTTGGGGGAATATAACTTGCTGCAGCAGCAAGAGCTGTTGCTGCAGCAGCAAATAAAGTTCGTGCCAGTGCCGGGGTTCGAACCCGCGCGGCGGCGGGGCCGCAGCAGGAAATGCGGTGGCTCAAAGGCGCGCAGCGGGAGCTGCTGCTGCGGGGGTCACCTGCGTTTCGAGTGGGAGTTTGGGTGGCAGGCATTGGAGGGGCTCTTTTGTGGATTTATTTCGAAGAAATAAACAAACCTTTGAAAGAAAGAGTTCTATTTCTCCCCGCGAAGCGACAAATCCCCATGGAAGCAGCAGAAATCGAAGCCTGGAACCGCGGGCTCTCCGGCGGCAAGCTGCTGCACTGCAGCAGCAGCGAGCAGCAGCAGCAGCAGCAGCACGGCGTCGAGGCCGCCAGGGCCAAGGCCCTCGAGGCCATCAAGCAGCAGGAAGCAGCAGAAAAAGACAAGCAGCAGCAGCAGCAGCAGCAGCAGACATGGCTATCCAGCTTCCTTGGCCTCAGCAACAGCACGGAAAGCGCAAAGCCCAAAAAGGTTTCCTTTTTTTCCGACAAGTGAAACAACGAGAGATTCTCTAGTCCCTGCTGCGCTGCTGCTGCGGCTGCTACGCCACAGCAGCAGCAGCAGCAGCAGCAGCAAAGACAGGGGTTTTTGCAGGGTTTGTTCAACTACGAAGCGCCCGTTCGCGTCTGCCATTGCTAGACGCAGAAGGGCGCTCGGCTCATATATGCATTTACACTAGTTGCAGCAACCTGCTGCTGCTGCTGCAGCAGCAGGTTGCTGCAACTAGTGCTGCTGCTGCTGCTGCTGTTGCGACTGCTGCTAGTGCTACTCGCCTTCAGGCCCCTCAGCAGTCCAAGTAAAGGAACGCAGACGCATGCGCGAGGAGGGGCCCCCCGAATGTTCTTTTGGGGCCCCCTCTGCGTGTTCAGATAGATCATTTGCTGCTGTTGCTGCTGCATCCGGCGTTTCTGCAGCAGCAGCAGCGGCAGTTTCTGCAGCAGCAGCAGCAGTTTCTGCTGCAGCGGGAGCTGCTGCTGCGCCGCCGCCGTTGAGCTGCTGCATCGCCGAACGGTGGGGGCCTTCTGGGGGCCCCAATTGTTCTTTTTTTCTTTTTTCATTTAAAGTTTTTTGAACTTCTGACATAAGACTTTCCAAACGCTGAGGGGTCAATTCTATGCCAAACAGAAGCGAGAGAAAACGCTCAGACTGCAGCAGCAATGCAGCAGCACACACAATTACGAACTCTTGCATGCAAAATTAATAACGAGCTGAAAGTGGCATTTAAAAGGATATCTGCATGCACAACTTCACACAATTACGAACTCTTGCATGCAAAATTAATAACGAGCTGAAAGTGGCATTTAAAAGGATATATGCATGCACACTTCTAAATGCTCCATTATGTAATTCAATGCATGCACATAATTGCATGCACGGAAAGACCGCAATATATTACATGTTGTAGAAAATATTTATATCCATCTTATGCTCACCCAATATACTTTAGATAATATGTATGAACGTGTAGTCCATATGAATTACACTTTAAGGCATTTTCATTTTCTAAAGTATATTCAAGATGCGCAGCCGCATGCAGACAGACAAAGCAGCCAAATGCATGCACAAGAACTTCCCTGCCGCGCTGCTGCTACTGCTGCTCTCACTACTGCTGCTGCTGCTGCTGCTGCTACTGCTGCTGCTGCTGCTGCCTCACATGTATGGCTTGGAAGCGTGTTGTCGTGGAGGGAGAAAGGATGGCCATGCATTCATCTAGCGATCCTTTTTGCAGCTCTTCATGGAAGTAAGACACAATCGCGAGCGATGCCTACGCAGCAGCAACAACAGCAGCAACGACAGCAGCAGCAGCAGCAGCAGATGCAGCAATACAGCGAACGGCTGCAGCAAACCATCCCGCAAGACACCAGGTCTGCAGTATCCTGAGGTATTCATTCATGCAGGAAGGGCAGCCCATTAGCTGCGGGGCACAGCAGCAGCGTGAGGGCCCCCAGCAGCAGTGTGGTGGACTGCAGCAGCAGTATGGGGCTCCCCTGCAGCAGCATGGGGGCCTCCTGCAGCAGCATGAGGGCCCCCAGAAGCAACATGGGGGCCCCTAGTTGCTTCTGTACCTGGAAGAGAAGAACATCTCCTTTAATGATGAACAAGTCCCACACGCGGCCTAGGAGCTCAAAAGGAAGACACCTGGGAGCCGCAGCAGAAGGCAATAGTTGCTGTTTAGGTAATTTGGAAAGAAATGCAAAAGAAATTAATTAATCAAAAAAAAGAAAGAGAACAGCAAACACGAATGTAAATAATATGCAGAAGAAACCGCTGCAGCAGGCGCAGCAGAACTAGCAGCGGAGCAAGCAGCAGCAGCCGAGTCCGCAGCTGCAGCGCAGCATCAGCTGCAGCAGCTATAGCAGCAAGAGCAGCAGCAAAGATATGCACAGCAGCAGCACAGACTCACACGCACACGAAGCAGCATCAGTAGCGCAGGAACGCGCACACAGCAGCAGCAGAAGCAGCAGCAGCAGTAGCGAAGTCACACACACAGCAGCAGCAGCAGCAGCGCAGCACCGGGCACACACCAGCAGCAGCAGCACTAGCAGCGGCGCAGCCACACAAACACAGAGCAGCTGCAGCAGCAACAGCAGCCGCAGCAGCAGCAGCAGCAGCAGCGAGACAGACCTAGTGAATAAGGTGTACATCCAGTCCACAAGGAAAACGTCAGTTTGAAGTCCAATCTGCTGAAAGTGCTGCAGCAGCAGCGGGTGCTTCTCCCTCAGCAGCAAATCGAAAGTGCGGAAGTAGCCCTGGACTGTGGCCATGTCGAAGGTGTAAAACGCATGCAGCGACGGCCGCAGCTGCAGCAGCAGCAGCAAGCAGCAAGCAGCAAGCAGCAGGCAGCAGCTACCGTGGCCAGCTAGTTACTGTTTCTCCTCGTTTTGCTGCTGCTACATTATTCAAACGAGGTCACTTTAAAACTCAATTGATCCACTGTGTGCTGAGGTTTGCACACTTCTTCACATCATCGCACTGCCTCGAGAAACAGCAGCAGCAGCAGCAGCAGCAGCGGCAATTGCAGCAGCAGCAGCAGCAGGAGCGGCAATTGCAGCAGCAGCAGCCGCAGCATGAGCATAGGCAGCGGCATGCGCCTGTGCAGCAGCAACAGCAGCAGCAAGTCTATCCTAAGCAGCAGCAGCAGCGGCGGCGGCAGCACGCTCCTCCTTAGCAGCAGCAGCAGCAGCAGCAGCAGCAGCAGCAGCAGCAGCGGGTGCGCACCATGAGGTTGGCGAAGCAGACGAAGGCCGAGTACTCGTCCATGTACAGCAGCAGCGTCGCAGCAACAAATGCCATTCCTTGCACATAACCCAAGTCCGGCCGCAGCATCACAAAAACTTCCAAAACATTTTGCAAAAAAGGTTCCATTCGGTCCCCCCAAGACACTCCAAAGGGTACAGGAGTCACTGCCTGCGAAGGGGGGGGGAGGTTGGGGGCCCCCGCGCCTGCGCTGGGGCCCCCGGGGGCCCCCGGGGGGCCCCCGGGGGGGCCCCCGGGCGGGGCCCCGGGGGGCCCCGCGGGGCCCCCGGGGGCCGCTGGGGGGCTCTCGGGGGGGCCGCCAGCAACTGATGACTCAGCAGCAGCAGCGTGGGAACCGCGGGGCCCAAATGGCTCTTTCACAGCAGCAGCAGCAGCAGCAGCAGCAGCTCCTGCAGCAGCGGCCGAGCTGGGCAAACCCGCTCCGATACAGGCGCCTTCTCGCCTGCTGCTGCTGCTCCCGCTGCTGCTGCTGGTGCTTGTGCTGCTCTTGCTGCTGCTGCTATCCACGTCGGACGGCAAGGGGTCGGAAGCAGCAGCAGCAGCCACTGCTGCTGCTGCTGCTGCTGCTGCGTCGTCTCCAGATGAGGCCTCACGCGGCGCCGACGCATCGCCAGAGACAGCTCCCTCCCCCTCTTTCCCGTGCCCAGCAGCAGCAGCAGCAGCAGCGGGACCTGTTGTTGCTGCTGCTTCTGCTGCTGCTTCTGCTGCTGCGTCTCCTGGCTGTGTCTTTGCTGCAGCAGAAGACCCCGAAGAACTGAAAAGGCCCAAACGCGGCAAAGTGCGGTGAAGGTCCGCAGAGATGGCCAGAAACGAACTAAATACCTCATCTTCCCACATGAAGCAGCCCGTGCTGCTGCTGCTGCTGCTGCTGCTGTTGCTGCTGCTGCTGCTGCCGTCACTGTTCGCGGAAACGGACTCTCGGGGGGCCCCACATCTGCTGCAGACGGCGGGCGCGTCACTTGGGGGCCCCTGTTTGGGGTCCAGGGGGGCCCCCCCGCTGCGGGGCCCCTGGGGGGGGGCCCCCACAGCCGGCAGGGGGGCCCCCCCTATGCATTCTATTCTCTCTCTGTACTTTGCATTTGTCAGCAGCAAATGTCTTCGCGCTGTGTTCATTCGCGCCAGCAGCAACTCGTAGTAGCGGGGGCTCAGGCGCAGCTGGTCCCCCAGAGCCTGCAGCAGCAGCAGCAGCAGCAGCAGCAGCAGCAGCAGCAGCAGCAGCGTTAGCAGCAGTGGCGGCAGCAGCAGCGATGGGCCAAAGGCTCAAGCAGCGTGGCTGCTGTGCGCGTGCAGCCCTAGCGCCG
>NW_013651678.1:8202-10702 GCF_000499385.1 Eimeria necatrix | reverse complement strand
CAATGAGAGATCGGGAGGGGCCCCCTCAGAATCTGGGGGGCCCCCTTCGAGTCCGGGGAGTGGGGCAGCAGCGTCGTTTTGGAGTTGAGGGTTTAATTGATTTAATTTTTGTTTCTGAAGACTCAGAGCTGGACTTGGAAAGAATTCCTTTTGCGGAGGCACTCAGGGCTGCAGGGGGCCCCAGCAAAGGGGGCCCCCAGAGAGAAGGGGGCCCCCCCAAGAGGAGGGGCCCCCAGCAAGGGGGCCCCCAGAACAGGGGCCCCCAGAAAGAAGACCCCCAAAAAGATGACCTCTCCGGGATAGGGGCCCCCCGAGAGTAGACCCTCCTTAAAAAGGGGCCCCTCAAAAAGACCCTCCTCAAATGGGGCCCCCAAAAGAAGACCTTCCTCAAAAAGGGGCCCCTCAAAAAAGACCTTTCCGCGAAAGGGGCCCCCCAAAGAATACCCCTCCTCCAAAACAAGGGGCCCCCCCTCACTGGCCCTCCCCGACCTTCAGGGGCCCCCCCGGCAGCCTCTCCGGCGGCCCCCATGGAGGCCGCCATGGAGGCCCCTGGGGCCCCCTCCTCCAGGGGCCCCCTTCAGGGGCCCCCTGAGGCGCCCCTTGAGGGGCCCCACCTGCGGGCCCCCTTCCGGGGCCCCCTGAAGAACCCCAGCTGAGGGGGCCCCCTTCCGGGGCCCCTTGAAGAACCCCCGCTGAGGGGTCCCCCCAGGGGCCCCCCTAGGGGCCCCCCAGGGGCCCCCAGGGGCCCCCAGGGGCCCCCCTAGGGGCCCCCCAGGGGCCCCCAGGGGCCCCCAGGGGCCCCCAGGGGCCCCCAGGGGCCCCCAGGGGCCCCCCTAGGGGCCCCCCAGGGGCCCCCAGGGGCCCCCAGGGGCCCCCCAGGGGCCCCCCTAGGGGCCCCTCAGGGGCCCCCCAGGGGCCCCCCCGGTTTAGGTGTCCTGGAAGTCTTCGTAGTTGAAGGAGCAGAGGGAAATGGACTCGAGTTGTTTGAGTTGGTGGTCGGTTTGCAGGTAGTCGTCGATGCAGTCCTTCATCCAGGAGTAGAAGGTGGGGTTGTTGTTAACACGTTCTCGGTAAGGAGTGTTGTTGAAGTTTTGGCACTGACGCGCGATTTGCACAAACATCCCGCGAACTACTTTTTTCAAAACGAAAGTCACAAGTCTTTGCGGCACAAAACGAAGTCCGTGGTGGAAAGCTCCGTAGAGTTCAAGAGTGGTTTGGGAGCCCCCGGAGAGAGGGTACAAAATAAATACCAAGTCCGCGGACTGGGCCCTGGGGAGTTTGCCTTTGGGCGGCAGCGGGCGGCCGAGGAAGCTTGCTGCTGCTGCTGCTGCTGCTGCTGCAGCAGCAGCAGCAGGCTCCGGCGGGGAGCAGCAGAAGATGATCACCGCGCCGCACTCCTCCAGCGCGTTGACTCCGAAGGAAAATAAAACTGTTTCTTTTAATCCCAATAAAGGATAATCAAATGTCTGCAGCAGCAGCTGCGAAGCTCTGCTGTAAGTCGCCACCAACTCCGCACTTCTGAACATCGGAGCCCAATTTCCGGCTAAGTCCGATTCGTTAAGAATCGCCAACACGGCGAAGAGCGCGCAAGGCAGTTTGCCCCGCACCTTCATCGACACGCAACTCTCCTTCTCCACGCGGTAACACAAGTCCAGGTACTTCCCTGCACGCCAAACCCTAAACCCTAAACCCTAAACCCTAAACCCTAAACCCTGAACCCTAGGTGGAACCCGAAGCCTGGGAGCCGCAGCGGGGAGCTCCTGCAGTCAGCAGCCAACAAGACTACAGCTGCTTCTCCGCGCTTCGTACGGAAGACGCCGCTCTACGCTCAAACCCTAAACCCTAAACCCTAAACCCTAAACCCTAATGGTTTATCCCGAAACCCGCATGCGGAACCCTCTGAGCTAGTGCTGGAGTCTTAATCCTGAACCCTAAGTCTAGACACACGCGTGACCCTAAACCCTGACGAATAAACCCTAAACCCTGACCAATAAACCCTAAACCCTAAACCCTAGTGCCTAACCCCAGCAGCAGCAGCAGCAGCAGCAGCAGGAAGGCGCACCTTTTTCTCGGATCCAGCCCTCTTCGTCGGAGTTGCTTTTGCTGCTGAAGCCCTTTTTGCTGCTGCCCTTTTTGCTGCTGCTGCTGCCCCTGCGGGCCAAAGAAACCTTCCGGCCCATATTTCTCAAACCACTCTTCAGTTTTGTTGCACTTGTCTTTCTTTCGGGAAAAGGGGGGCCCCCCTCCCCGCTGCGGCTGCTGCGGACGCTGTCGCCCTGGGGGGCCCCCCCGGGGCCCTCGCCGGGGGCCCCCGCTGCTGCTTCTGCCTGCGTGCTGCTGCTGGGGGGCCCCCCGGGGGCCCCCAGCGGCGACGCTGCTGCCCCGGGGGGCCCCCCCGCCTTCCCCACGGGGATCTTGAGGGCCCCCGACGCGAACCCGAGGGGCCCCCCCCCCTGCTGCTGCTGCGCTGCAGCGGAGGCCCCCTGGGAGGGGCCCCGCA
>NW_013651678.1:0-8102 GCF_000499385.1 Eimeria necatrix | reverse complement strand
GGGGGGGCCCCCCCCCCCCCTGCTGCTGCTGCTGCTGCTGCTGCTGCTGCCACAAAGCCCCCACGGACTCCGCAAAAGACAGCCGCGGGTCTTCGCAAATGAGACGCAAATGACTCAAATGAAAACTCTCAAACATTTTGGAAGCAATTGAGATTTTAACTCGGAGATTAACGAGCCGCTGGTCAGTGTTGAGCTGCTCCTGGAAGGCCTGCAGCAGCTGCAGCAGCTCGGGGTCGCGCGGCTGCTGCTGCTGCTGCTGCTGCAGCAGCTGCTCCACCTGCTGCTCCAGCTGCAGCAAGTACTGCTGCGCCTTGAACAGCAACTCCTCTTCAACATAAAAGATTAACTGCCGCCACTTCTTCACCAAGATTTGTTCCAAAGCAGCTTTGGGGCTGAGGCCTTTGCCTGAGCGGCTTCTGCTGCTGCTGCTGCTCAGCGGCGCAGCGCCCTCTGCTGCTGCTGCTGCTGCTGCTGCTGCTGCAGCGGGGCCGGCCCCGCCCCGGCTGCCCGCCTCCGCCGCCTCAGCAGCCAGAGCTGCTTCTGCTGCACCGGACGCAGCAGAGGCGGCTCCTGCTGCTGCTGCTGCTGCACTTGCTGCTGCTGCTGCCATCGCCGTGTCTGCGGTGCTGTCCCCGCAGCTCACTGACGCCGCTGCTCCCGAACTCCCGTGCTGCAGCTGCTGCGCCGCATTCTTCGCCGCTGCTGCTGCTGCTGCTGCTTCCGCAGCAGCAGTTGCTGCTGCTGCAGCAGACCCCTGCGAGCGCTCCGCCTCGCCTGCAGCTCCTGCTGCTTCTGCTGCTCCCCCTGCTGCAGGCGCCGGCGCAGCGCCTGCTGCTGCAGCGCCTGCTGCAGCGCCTGCTGCTGCCCCTGCTGCTGCTGCTGCTGCTGCAGGCGCTGCTGCTGCTGCTTTTCTTGCACCTTTGTCTGCAACCGGACTCGCCGGAAGAGACACATCTGCTGCTTCCAACTCCTCAGCGGGCTCCTGGTCCCTGTCGAGGGCCTCCGGGGGGCCCCCCGGGGGCCCCCGGGGGGCCCCCTGGGGGGCCCCCTGGGGGGGGGCCCCCTGGGGGGCCCCTGGGGGCCCCTCGGGGGGGCCCCCCTCCTCCTGGGCAGGGGCTGGGGGCCCCGGGGTCAAACAAGTTACTAGCCGCCCCCAGAAGCCCCCTGGGTCTTCAAAGCTTTGCTGCACAATTCGAGAAAGAGTTGCTGAGAGGCTTTCTCCTGCTGCTGCTGCTGGTGGCGCTGCTGCTGCTGCTGCTGGTGGCGCTGCTGCTGCTGCTGCTGCTGCTGGGGCCGGCGCTGCTGCTGCTGCTGGCGGCGGCGTTGCTGCTGCCTTCTTCGGGCCACTTGCCGCTGCAGCAGCAGCGGGAGGCGCAGCTGCTGCAGAGGCGCCCTTCGAAGAAGAGTCAGCTGCTGCCTCCTGCTGCTGCTGCTGCTGCTGCTTCTGTTGCTGCTGCTGCTGGAGGTGCTGCTGCAGCAGCAGCTGCCGCACGCGCTGCTCCCCAGCAGCAACTGGCGATGAGCTGTTTTGAGGAGGCGAGGGCCCCTCTACGGCGGAAGCAAAGTCCGCGTTATCGTCATCTGCTGCTGCTGCTGCTGCTGCTGCTGCTGCTTCCCCAGCGTCTTCTTGCTGCTGCTGGTCCTGCTGCTGCCGCTGCTGCTGCAGCTGAGGCAGCTCCTCCTGCAGCTGCTGCTGCAGCGGCTCCGCCTCCTTGCTCTCCTCATTTGCTGCTGCAGCGTTTGCTGCTGCTCCGTTCTCGTCAGCTGTTCCAGGGGATTCTTCCTTGGTCACTGACAGGCACCCATCTGCTGCTGCTGCTGCTGCTGCTGCTGCTGCTGCTGACTGCTTCGGGGTGAGGTCCTCGAAGTCCTCGTACTGCTGCTGCTGCTGCTCCTGCTCCTTTGCTGCAGCTGCTGCTGCTTCTGAAGGAGGCTTGCCCTTGACGGCCCCCCCCTTGCAGCAGTTGAGGCAAACCATCGTCGCAGCTAAATCAGCAGCAGCAGCAGCAGCAGCAGCAGCGACACTGGCAGCAAAAGTGGCTGCTGCTGCTGGTGCTGCTGCTGCAGCACCAATTTAATCTCGACAAAGGGATACGAACTCTTCCGGTGCAGCAGCAGCAGCTGCCCAGTGTGGCAGGCTAGCTGGGGCTGCTGCTGCTGCCGCCGAAACGCTGCTGCTGCTGCTGCTGCTGCTCCGGCTGCTGCTTCTGCTCCTGCTCTTTCTGAGCTAGGTCCAGCTACCGTGCGCCTCTTTACGGCAGCAGCTCCTCGTGCTGCGGCGCTTGCTGCTGCTGCTGCTGCTGCTGCTGCTGCTGCTGCTGCTGCTGCTGCTCTCGCTCGGGAGCAGGTCAGCGTGACGGCCCGTCTGAAGGGGAGGAACGAAGCAATTTTGCTGTTGCAGCAGCAGCAGCAGCAGAAGGCTTTAAAGAAAGCCAAGGAGCGAAACCAGTCACAGCTATACTGCTGTTGCTGCTGCTGCTGCTGCTGCGGACGGTAGCGAGCCGCCTGCGCAGCATTCAGCAGTTAAGTCTGCTGCTTCTTCTTCCAAAGGCTTTTATGAGTCGAAAATGCTGCGAAAGAAGAAAGAGAAATGCTGCAGCTAGGAAACAGCTCGCAGCAGCAGCAGCAGCAGCTGCTGCTGCTGCTGCTCTGCAGCGAGCAAGCAGGGGATGCGTTGCTACCAATGCTTCTAAGCTGAAGTTTCAGCAGCAACATGTGCTGCTGCATCTGCTAGTGCTGCTGGTGCTGCTGCAGTTGCCGAGCAATGCTGACGACTACAGCAGCAGCAGTTGCAGCGGCAGCGGCAGCAGCAGCAGCAGCAGCAGCAGCAGCGGCAGCCGCCTAGATCCTCGCGATAGATACTTTCTGCAAGCCTTGACGTTTGTACATCAAGTATGTGTCTGAATGACACACAAAAGCAGCAAGGCGATCTGGCTGCTGCTGCTGCAGTAGCAGCAGCGTCAGCTGCAGCAGCAGCAGCAGCTGCTGCTGCTGCACGGCTCGGTCGCTGCTGCTCGTCAGGAGAGCCGGCGCTGCAGCAGCAACTGCAGCAGAAACTGCAGCAGCAACTGCAGCAACGACACTAACCATTAGAAAGACACAAAACAGCAACAATTAACCCGCTCTAAAGAAGCGCAGTCTTGATATAGCTAGTGCTTCCACACAAACAGCAGCAGCAGCAGCAGCAGCAGCAGCAACACCGGCAGCAGCAGCAGCTGCTGGGATCGGTCTTTGGAGTTGCACTTGCTGCTGCTGCTCCTTTTCTGTTCTTTTCTTTATTTGCAACGCATTTGTACTGCTGCTGCTGCTGCAGCTTCGTGTACACCCCGGTGGAAGCTAGGGGCTTAGCCTTGCTGCCGTACCCCCCAGCAGCAGCAGCAGCAGCAGCAACGCGGACATCAGCAGCAGCAGCCAGTACAGCACAGCAGCAATTGCTGCTGCAGCTGCAGCAACTGCTGCAGCTGCAAAGAACCCACAGCAAGCTGCAGATACCAAAAAGACAACAGATGGGGGCCCCCGCCCCCAAGTATGCTGCTGCTGTAGCAGCAGCACAGGCAGCAACTGCAACTGCAGCAGCAGCAGCATCAGCACCTGCAGCAGCAGGAGCAACAGTTGCTGCTATTACCGCTAAGGCGAAGTCTTCTCAGCCGCCCACACGCAAACTGCTGCTGCTGCCGCTGCTGCTGCTGCTGCTGCTGCTGCTGCCGAGTACGGCGCTCGCCACTCACTTAGCCCGGGACCCCTCGAGCTGCTCTACAGCAGCAGCAGCAGCAGCAGCAGCAAGGGAGCGACCTCCTTCGATCCCCCCCAAAGACGCCCTACAAACAGCAGCAGCAGCAGCAGCAGCAGCAGCAAACAGGGCGGCAAGTAGCAGGCTGCTGCAGACGCGACGCGGCAGCACCGATAGTAGCAGCAGCAGCAGCAGCAGCAACAGCAGCAGCAGCAGCAACAGCAGCAGCAGCAGCAAGGTCAAGGTGACTGTGGTGACAGCCACGGGAGTAGCAAGCCTCGATAGGCGGTGGGAGCTGATGCTGCCTGCTGCTGCTGCAGTCAAGCACGTGCGTTTGCTGCTGCAGCAGCAGCTGCTGCCCCGCCCGCCGCTGCTGCTGCTGCGGCTGCTGCACAAGGGCCGCTTGCTGTCCGCTGAGGAGACACTGCAGCAGCTGCTGCACCAGGACCTGCCAGCAGCAGCAGCAGCAGCAGCAGCAGCACCATCAGCAGCAACTGCTGCTGCTGCTGCTTCGAAGACGCAGCAGTCCCTCACCCTTATATGGGACACAGCAGTGCCTCCTGCAGCAGAAGGGGACTCACCCTCCCCAAGTGCTGCTGCTGCTGCTGCCAGCAGCAGCAGCAGCAGCAGCAGCAGCAGCAGCAAATGCTGCACCGATGCCCAGGACATAGCAGCTTACATGGCAGCAGGCGACACCGCAGGGCGCATTGCTGCGCTGCTGCAGCGCGAAGCTGACAGCCTAGCAGCAGCAGCAGCAGCAGCAGCAAACTCCGGGCACAGTGCTGCAGCAGCGGGACCCGAGCAGCCGCCCCGCACTGCTGCTGCTGTTGCTGCTGCTGCTGCTGCTGCTGCTGCTGTTGATCGAGCTGCCTTCGGGGGCTCTGACGTTCCGCTGCAGAGCAGCGAAGAGTTGAGTGCGGCTGTAGAGACACTGCAGCAAGCACTCGAGCCACAGCAGCAGCAGCAGCAGCAGCAGCAGCAGCAGCAGCAGGAAGAGGAGGAAGTCGAGTATTTCCCTGCCCCCCCCGGGACTCTGAAGGAGTACCTGCAGCAGCAGCTGCTGCTGCAGGTGCAGGTACACCCGAAGCGCCTGCTGCAGGTGGCAGCAGGGTCGCTGCTGCTGCAGCAGCTAATGGCGAACACAGCCACAGCAGCACAGACGCAGCAGCAGCAGCAGCAGCAGCGGGTGCGCGAGCTGCTGATGCTTTCTGCTGCGCCGGCCCTGCTGCTGCTGCGCCTCAGGCCTTTGCTGCTGCTGCAGCAATTCGCGTGGCAGCTGCTGCCCAAGGGCCGAGGCTGGAAGGTGCTGCGTCTGCTGCTGCCTCCTGCTGCTGCAGCAATGCTCGAGGACCAGCAGCCGCTGCCGCTGCAGCAGCAGGTGCAGCAGCAGCAGCAGCAGCAAGAACAACAACGCAAGCAGCAACAGCAACTGCACACGCAGCAGTTGCTGCTTCAGGGGCAGATGCAGCAGCAGCAGCAGCAGCAGCAAGGTGACACCTCGCAACACTGAGCTCTCCTTTAGACATTACAGCAGCAGCAGCAGCAGCAGCTGCTGCTGCTGCTGCTGCCCTGCAGCAGAGGGCCCTCGCCGGGGGCCCCGGGGGCCCCTTCTTTTGAACTTTGATGGAAGCAGCAGCAGCGCACTGGTATTTTTTTGTTGCTGCTTTACGTAGGAGTCATCAGCAGCAGCCTAAGCCAGCAGCAGCAGCAGCAGCAGCAGCAGCAGCAGCAGGCTCAGGGGGAGCACAGACAGCTCGAGGGGCCCCCCACTTTCTTGAGGCCCCTAGGGGCCCCCCTCTCCCATGAAGGGCCCCCCTTTGCCTGCGCTGATTGTAGTGGCCTGCTGCTGCTGCTTTTGCTGCTGCTGCTGCTGCGGCTGCTGCAGCGGCAGCGCAGCAGGCGAGACCTCTTGCTGGGAGGCCCCTGCTGCTGCTGCTGCTGCTGCTGCTGCTGCTGCAGAAAGCCTGATGGACTACGAGACCCGGGACAGCTGGGAGCTAGCAGCAGCAGCAGCAGCAGCAGCCGATGGCTCGCATGCAGGCGGAGCCTTGGGCGCAGTAGACACTGCTGCTGCTGCTGCTGCTGCTGCTTCTGCTGCTGCTCCTGCTGCAGCAGCAGAAGCAGAAGCAGCTAGCCACCAGCTGGCACAGGGGGCCCCCCAACTGCATGCAGCCCCAAGGGGCCCCTCTTCTGCTTCTTTGTATTCTTTGAGTTTCTTTTTGGGTCTCTTTTACGTCATTTTCCTTTGTGCTGCGCAGCAGCAAAAGAAAAGGGGAAGGCTCCTGAACAAGCAGCAGCAGCAGCAGCAGCAGCAGCAGCAGCAGGTGCTGCTGCAGCAGCAAACGCACCAAGAGGTCCGACAGCAGACGCAGCAGCGGCAGCAGCAGTCACACTGCCCCCAGGAGCAGCAGCAGCAGCAGCAGCAACAGCCTAACTGCTGCTGCCGTTCCTTCATGTCCAGAAGCAGCAGCAGCAGCAGCAGAAGCAGCAGCAGCAGCAGCAGAAGCAGCAGCAGCAGCAGCAGCAGCAACGTGAATTGCTGAGCTGCTTGTTTTGTTTCTCAGGACTTATTGGAGCCTCCAAATGCAGCAAAGAGCGACGACGCGACGCCCGAAAGTAAAGAAGTAAGCAGCAGCAGCAGCAGCAGCAGCAACAGCAGTAGCAGAGAGCAGCAGCAGCAGCAGCAACAGCAGCAGCAGAGAGCAGCAGCAGCAGCAGCAATCAAACAGCTGTTTCGCCCGGGAATTTCTTCTTCCCGGGGGCCTCTTTCCGTTGCTTCATATTAATCGGCGCTTTCTGCTGCTGCTGTCTTTGCTGCTGTTGGTTCTTTTGCTGCTGCTGCTGCTGCTGCTGCTGCTGCTGCTGCTGCTGCTGCAGCTTGAGCTCTCTGTTGCCCCGGATACACCAGAGGGGCCCCCCGGGGCCCCCGTAGAGGGGCCCCCCGGGGGCCCCCCAGTACCCTCTTGGAGGCCCTTGAGCCAACGGCAGCGGGCCTTTGTCGGGCCAGAAAGGCTAAGCCTCAGGGGGCCCCCTGGGGGCCCCCCGGGGGGGCCCCCCGGGGGCCCCCCGGGGGGCCCCCCTGGGGGCCCCCCTTTGGGGATTCCTGGGGGGCCCCCTGGGGGCCCCCCTGCTGCCTTCAGGGCGGAAAGCCCCCAGCAGATGGTGAGCTACTTAGGGTTTGGAGAAAGGGCTTTTAAGAGAGGGGAGATGTGGCTAGCTAGCTAGCTAGCTAGCTAGCTAGCTAGCTGGCTAGCCAGCTAGCTAGCTGCGCGTGGCTAATTAGAGATCAGATGCACCGGCACGCTGCCCGAAGCTAGCTAGCTGGAGTGCTTGCTGGCTGCGGCTAGTTAGCTATGGCTAGCTGTAGCTAGCCGCGGCCAACTGTAGCTAGCTGTGGCCAGCTGTGGCTAGCTGTGGCTAGCTGGCTGCACCTAGCTAGCTGTTGCTAGCTAGCTGTTGCTAGCTGTGGCTGCCTGTGGCTACCTGTGGCTACCTGTGGCTAGCTAACTGTAGCTAGCTGTTGCTAGCTAGCTGTTGCTAGCTAGCTGTAGCTGGCTGCAGCTAGCTAGCTGTAGGTAGGTGTAGCTAGCCAGCTGTGGCTAGCTAGCTGTGGCTAGCTAGCTGTGGCTAGCTAGCTGTGGCTAGCCAGCTGTGGCTAGCTAGCTGTGGCTAGCTAGCGGTGGCTAGCTAGCTGTGGCTAGCTAGCGGTGGCTAGCTAGCTGTGGCTAGCTAGCGGTGGCTAGCTAGCTGTGGCTAGCTAGCTGTGGCTAGCTAGCTGTGGCTAGCTAGCTGTGGCTAACTAGGTATGTTCGCGTTTGCAGGAAAGGTCGGGAGAGGCGGCAGCAGAAGGCCCCGCAGCGGAAGCACTGACCGAGGTAAGAGGGTTTAGGGTTTAGGGTTTAGGGTTTAGGGTTTAGGGTAACCCTAAACCCTAGAGTGAAAATAAAATGTAAAAGTAAAAAATGACAGGCAAACAATTCTGGAAATAAAGAAATAGACAAATAAAAGAAAAAGAGAATTTTTTTAAAATTTATTTTAATTTCTTTTTACTTCTCCTAGTTTGTCTAATTTAATATAATTACTTAGTTTAATTTGATTATTTATTTAATTATTTATTTTTACTTAATTATTTATTTTTATTTATGTATTTTTAATTATTTGTTTTTATTTAATTATTTATTTTTATTTAATTATTTATTTTCATTTAATTATTTATTTTCCATTTTTCATTTTTGTTTTCTTCTGTCAGCTGGCGGCCGAAAATCTGCGGCAAAAAGTTTTGGTGCTTTTGAGGGAAGGAATAGGCAAGTCCAAATAAATAAATAAATAAATAAATAAATAAATAAATAAATAAATAAATAAATAAATAAAA
>NW_013651677.1:129936-147171 GCF_000499385.1 Eimeria necatrix | reverse complement strand
TTTACGAGCGGCTTTTTCTCTGGATCAACAAGCAAATCAACAAAAGCATCAACAAACAACAAAGCCTCGACACCTTTATCGGTGCGCACCCAGCTAGCCAGTTAGAGCCAGCTAGCCAGGTAGCCCGCTAACCAGCTAGCTAGCTAGACAGATAGCCAGATAGCCAGCTAGCCAGCTAGGGAGCGGCCAGCCAGCATACCAGCAACTAGCGAGACAGTTGACCTGCAAGCAAGCTAGCCAGCAAACAAGCTAGCCAGCGTGCTAGCCAGCCAGCCAGCCAGCCAGCCAGCCAGCCAGCCTGCTAGTCAGCCAGATAACCAGCTAGCTAATCAGCCAGCCAGCCTGTCAGAGGAAGACTTTAAAGGTAGTTAGCGGCGCAAGCGGCAATGCATCTACACGTGGCAGAATACATGCGTACGTCCATATATTCTCGCCTACATTGCCGCTTGCGATGTGTAAATATTCATGTATTTTTCCATACGCTTTTTTGTATACGTACATTTGAATACTTCTAAATATTTATGTTGCTGCTTGTGGGATTCAGGGCAGGCGACTCCCGCAGCCTGTGCTTTTGCACAGCGTCACCAGTACGACTAGTGGCAGCAACAGCAGCCGGGAAGGAATTAGAAATGACAGCAGCAGCAGTGGCATGAGGAGTAAAAGACTGTACAGAAGGATGGCAAATATCAAAAAATTATAAATCAAGTGTTCTGTCCTTTAAGACGAAGAAGCAGAACAAGACGAGGTAGCAATGCAACATTTCGAAATCAGCTTGTATCCCCAGAGCCTTTAGAGCCGCCTGCAAAGTAAAGAGCTGGTGGGGGCCTCGCCCCAACATTTTGTGCTGCACCAGGATGTTGTTGAGGGCGCAGCGTCTTTAAGCATGGGAGAGGGTGCTGCAGTGCTGTAGCAGCACGTCTGCCTCTACGCAGCAGAATTGCGCTCTACAGAGCTATAAATTATGCGTTTATCACAATTTCAAAGTACACATCCGTGTTCTCCGACGAACAAGTGATGCATAATGCCGGTTGTGCAGTTAAAGGGCACTCGTGTGCTAAATCAATTGGAAATAGTTGAGATCAAAACAACGATTCATATGCATGCGCACATGCATGTATTAATTATGTACCTGTGGTACATATAAACGCACGTAGATTTGTTGTGGATTCTCTTGAAGCAAATTCATGCTGCCTGCTTTTTAACGTGCAATCGCTTGCTTCTGCTTTCTGCAAATCGGCAGCGCAAAGATAATAAGAATGCCAGACAGGCAATCCTATCAAAAATAGACGGCGTTACCGCATGTTCCCCTTATCTGCCGGTGCACTGCTGGCGCACAAATGCAAATGACAAAATCAAGACTACGCATGCATGGTGCTTGCGAGCAAGCGTTTCGAATTGTTAAGGTCAAGTGCCGCTATCAGCGACAGCAAAAGAAACCTTCCTACGCTTGGGTTCCATAGCTGGCTGCGGGGCCCCACTCCTCCTCATAGACGTTTTCACTTGCTGTTGTTACTGCTGCTGCTGCTGCGCTGTTTTCTATTCAAACTGCTGCTGCAGGTGCTTGTCCTGCTGCAGGGGTTGCTGGCGGCGTAGCGGCGGCGTCTTCTGGTTTTGGAAGAGCGGCAGTGGCTGATGCTGGCGTCTTGTGGCGAATCTTCTGCTGCTGCTGCTGCCGCTGCTTTTGGTGAAGCAGTGGGAGCAGAAGCAGCGACGTCTCTCTTTCCGCTTCTTAGGGATTTGGAGTGGCCATTGCGCCTTTGGGTGCCGCAAGCAGCTTTCCTTGCTGATTGGCTGCCACTGGAGCTTAGCTTGCTGCTGCTGCGGCTGCTGGTTCTGCTGCTGCAGCTGCAGCTGCGGCTGCTGCAGGGGGCAGCACCGGAACGACGGCAACTACGAACTTCAGCAGTTTCCTTTTCAATCAATTCCCTGCACAACCCAACTCGAGACAGGTTTTAGGGGTCAGGGTTTAGGGTCTGGGACACAGGGTCTACAGTTTCGGGGTTAGCGTTTACAGAATAGAGTAAAAGAATGGAAGAGCCTGCAGGGGTTTGGCTGAATAGGCAAGTAGACAGAGTGTCAACCGTAGACTGCAGTTTCCATGCCTTACGCCCGAAACCTTACGCACCGCTCCATTGCAGCTAAGGTTTGCTGCGGGGCCCTTCTGGGTACATTTTTAAGGGCTGATGCCAAGAGCGCATGCAGGCCCAGTTTGCTACTGTGCCTGCTTCGCCGCATTCCCAACTTGTGCTGCTTTTGTCTATTTTTAGCCCTCATTTGCCTGGCAGCTGCTTCTTGTGTTGTGTCCACACAACGCAGTTCTACCCCCTCAGATAGCTAGCTGGTAAGCAGCTAGGTGGCCGCCAGCCACCCGCTAGCTGGATGGGCAGCAGTATGAGAGACGGCTAAAGACTGCGGTGCGGCGTCCGCGTGGAGAGGATAGCTAGTTGTCGAGCCACGCGCCTAGCCACCAACGCAGCTAGCTAGTTGGCTAGCTGTGGCCAAGGGAGGTGTTTAGAGAAAACAGCCAAAACTAAAACTTGGTGCTCAGGGTTACGCTGCCTGCTTAGAATCCTTTTGTTTTAGTTGGCGGTAAGGGGATTTCTGGCGGCGGCGGGAGCTGTGGAAACGCAGCTGCAGCACGAAACTGCTCGAATCTATGCAGACTTAGATGTTTTAATGCTAAAATGGTATTCAGTGGCATCTAATTATTTAAAGAGTGTGCCGGAAAGCACGGAAACAGAGCGTACGCGAAGCAGAAGCCCGCTCGGTGCACGCCCCAATCACAGTCCGCAACAGAAAACGTGCAAAATTATCCAATTCGTTGAATTTTCCCCTGGAAATCATGTCTGAACTAATTAAAATATATCCTTCTTGTGCAAGTAGTTATTTCCCAGGAGCGGCAAAGGCTGCCGAGATCTAGGTGGATCCCAGGTGACACGGGGCTTCGGCAGCGGACATCGAAGTGCCTACTTACCCACTTTGATCGAACAAATAAACTCACTTGGTTTATTTCTGAACTTTAATTAATTATAACACCCTTGAACTTCAACCAACTGCACTGACAAGCTGAACCAAGGAAAACAGCAGAGCTGAAACAGCCAGCCCAAAATATCAATACCAGCTCCTATTATAATGAACAGTAGCCACATTTATTTCCCGCAAGAAATGCAACTTTCTCCCGGCAAAAAAGAAATAAAAAAAATCCTACAGCGATACGTACTTTTGCTGCTGCTGGCGCTGGAAGGCAAAGGCGTGCAAAGTTCAACTGACAATAATTCGCTGCACATTCTTTGTGGCTCATTAGCCACAAGAATTTGAAAAAGTTCAGCTCTTTTTGCAGAGGCCATAACGCTGCAAGCCCTGAGCCCTGAGCACTAACACTCAAGGGGAAGAATTTCAAGGGGGCACTTCTTTGCTGCTGATTTATTCAGTTATATTTTTAATGGTCTTTTTGCCAGAACTTCCGTGCAATAATATCTACCTGCCTATGTTCATTTGAGCATGTCAATATATATTTACTTCCAAATATAAGCTCGCGCAAATGCTTCAACGGATATCCCAACGGATATCCCCAAACGTTGTAGCTTTCCTAAGAGATCTTTGAGGTGTGTTGCAACAAGAAGAAGTTTTGCAGTTTTCTGCAGAGGCCAGAGCCACCACAAGTGTTATAAAAAGATCTAAGTGTTATAAAAAGACCTTTTAAATGATTAGATTGCTGCTTATGGGGAGACAGCCCGCAGCAGTTTGCAGGGCTTATTCAAGGGGAATCTCACAATCGCCTTGAACTATTGCACAGCAAGGGGGACAAGGTTTCCTATAAACCCAGGGGCCCCAGTACCTTGTCATTTGATTCTTGTTTCTGGGAAAATCAAAGAAAGTGGATTCGTTTTGAGACAAAGTGAATTTGTTTTAAAAGAACTAACCCTGATAAACAGCAGTTTGCAAAGCCTTGCCTGGGGCTGTGGCTGGCCAGCGAAAGGGTTGGGCTGTACCCGCCTATGTGCTTCTGGAAATATCTTTTCTTGTTGCAGCAAATAATAAGCATGCAAAGTCAAGTGCAAATGAGTACACATACAAATGAAAGACGCAGGCGAGCGTGTGGAAGTACTTTACACAATATATATCTGTCTTATTTGCGAAATGTGCACACATATACATATATATTACCATACTACATAGCCGCATGCATGCGGCTGCGGAGGTAAAATGCTCCATGTATTCACAAATGATAACTCTTCAGAACAGACATCTCGATGAAGTCAGGTAGCGCGGAGGCAAGAGGCTGTACATACACCTTGAGAGAAGCTCTGAAGAAAGCAGAAATAGAAATAGAATTTGTTGCATGCCACTAAATTCTTTGTTTGCGTAGTCCTCATGAAAACTGGAGGGCTAGAGTTGTCGGGACTGCAGCAGCGTCCTGGCGTGGTTAGCGCAGAGGCAATCCCCCCTTTGCCTTTTGCCTTAAATAAAAATGATAAATTAAATTTAACTAAACCATGTGGAGACAAAAAGGAAGAAAGGGCCGGTTGTACCGACAGGTGGTATGCTGTCACTCAAGGGCGCTGGACGTACACCCCACAGAGGGGGTGCTGTTGCACAGCTGCTGATGAGTAAAAGTTCAATTTACATGATTTAATTAAGTTTAATGTCATTTTAATTTCGGAATTTCTCAAAAAGAGAAGGCGCTACGCCGGAAAGTCTTGAGTGGCGGACTCCGCCGCTGACCATCTGCGTTCCGGGTTCAACAATGCACCCCGGCAGCTTTATTTCCAATCCCTTCTTCCCTCCGGAATATTAAAAAGGAATTCGAATTATTATTTTCGAGAAACTGCGGATTAATTCAAAGAAATGTCGACGCTTTTCTCGGCTCTCCTTCGCCCGACCCGCCCGCCACTGCCCAGGGGCCTCCACCACAGAAACCCCTCAGCCTTCCCACTGTGGAGCGCTCGAAGCCCCACTGCATGCTCTGCATGCAGCGCATGCACAGCTGGCTCGGCCTTGAGGCAGAGGCTGCATGTTCTTGGTCAAGCAAAGCCCTCCAGCAGCAGCAGCAGCAGCAGCAGCAGCAGCAGCGGCCACAGTAGCCGCAGCAGCAGCCACTGCCTCCCACACAGCATCAGTAGGCGCTGCTGCGGCAGCAGCGCCTCCAACATCCACCCCACGAGCAGCAGCAGCAGCAGCAGCAGCAGCAGCAGCAGCAGCAGCAGCAGCAGCAGCATAATCCACATCCGCGCGTTCTCCACTTCATCAGGTACCCTCTACACCCCCAGCCACGAATACCTCAGATTTGTCTCCCCTGAAGGCTGCGAGGCTGCTGCAGGCATTTCAGAGTTTGCTGCAGAACAGCTGGGGGAGGTTGTTTACATAGAGGCCCTCGTGGCACCGGGGGCCCCCCCCGGGGGCCCCTCTGGGGGCCCCCCCGGGGGCCCCCCGGGGGGCCCCCCCGGGGGCGCCCCTGGGGGGCTCCCTGGGGCCTCCCTCCCGGGGGGCCCCCCCGGGGGCCCCCTAGAGGGTCCTGAGGGAGATACTGGAAACAGACCCCACGGTGATCCCCAGGGGGCCCCCTGGGGGGCCCCGAAGGAGGGGCCCCCGGGGGCCCCTGAGGGAAGTCCCCGGGGCCCCTCGTGGGTTGAAAGGGGGGCCCCTGTATGTACACTGGAAGCAGTGAAGGCTGTTGCTGAGGTGTATGCTCCTGCTGCTGGGCACATTATAGAGTTTAATGAAAAAATAAAAAGAGACCCTGGACTCATTAATAGGGACCCTGAGGGAGAAGGCTGGATCTTCAAGATTGCTGTAGACCCGCCCGCCGCTGCTGCTGCTGCTGCTGCTGCTGCGGAACCTGCAGCAGCAGCAGCAGCAGCAGCAGCAGCAGCAGCAGCAGCAGCACAAGAAGCAGCTAGAGATTCTCTTCTCTCCGCAGCGGCCTATGCAGCTCATGTAAACAAAGAGACACTGGTAGAGGTCGAGGGCTAACAGAGTAAGCCTGGGGGCCCCTAGGGGGGCCCCCAGAGGGCCCCACGAGGATGTTGAGAGCCTGGGGGCCCCCAGAGTTTCCCTGGAAGCCTTGGGGGGCCCCCGGGGGGCCCCCAGGGGCCCCCTGGGGGCCCCTCGGTAAAAATTAGAAACGCTGGATGGGTTTGGTCAAATGTAGTGGCCTTGCTGCACAGGATTGACGGCGCGGGAGCTAAATTTAGGTTCCTAGGGTTTAGGGTTTAGGGTTTAGGGTTTAGGGTTTGGAAGGGCGGGGAGTTGATAGTGAGCAACTGCTAGCCATTGTATATTTTCGCACAGGGTGTATGTACACCCCAGCGGCTATTTTTTATACAGGCAACGAACCCGCAAAACGTCTCAGTTTGTGGCATGAGGCCCCAAGGGGGGCCCCCAAGGGGGGCCCCCAAGGGGGCCCCCAAGGGAGGCCCCCAAGGGGGGCCCCAAGACTAAGCGCCCCTTAGGGGCCTTTTTAGGGGCCCCCTAAGCTGCCTAAAGTGCTAACTTAAGGGTCTTACGAGGCCCCTCCGGGCCCCTAAGTAGGGCCCCTCGACTCCTTTTAGGGGCCCCTGAGGGGCCCTCTGAGGGCCCCCATACCAATTAAATTCAACTGGGGGCCTCCTCTGCCCCGCTATGAGCATATGGGGGCCCCCAGGGGCCCCCTGAAGTCCAGAGCAGGTGTTAGAAGGGACCGCTGGGGCCCCCGGAGGCCCCTAGGGGCCCCTGGGGGCCCCTGGGGCCCCACAGACGAAGGTGGAAACAACTGTAGGCCCCTCAGAACTCCTTCTCTTTATATTCCTTTGCAAAAAGATTAAATGGAGAATTAAAATGGAAAATAAATTTAATTCTTCTTTTGTTTCTCTCCTTTGACCTCTTCGGTGGGGCCCCTGACCGGGCCCGGCCCGATGCTCAGGGGGCCCTGCCTTCAGTGTGAAACTTACGAGATTTGCCGAACCTGAATAATGAAAGTTAATTGAATTGAATTAAGTAAATTTAATTGCATTAAATTGGTATTTTGAACTTATTTTTATTTAAACATTTCTGTTTATTTGCCTCATTTCACACTACTGAGGATGCCTGCTGAAGTCCCCAGCAGCAGCTTCCCAGCTGCCACCGGGGGCCCCACAGATAAAGAGAGGGTCCTGTCTGGGGGCCCCCAGGGGGGGCCCCCTGGAGGGCCCCCTGAGGGCCCCCCTGCAGTTCTCCGTGGGGGCCCCACTGGCGGGGCCCCCAGGGGGGCCCCCATGTCCCTCAGGGGCCGGGAGGGGCCCCCACGGGCCCTCCAAGTATTCTTTGAAAGGTTAGGGTCTTCTCCAGAATCTCTGCAGGCCTACCGGGCCTGCGTGCGTGCATGGGTTGAGGAAAAGGCAGCAGCAGCAGCAGCAGCAGCAGCAGCAGCAGCAGCAGCAGATGGGGCCTCTAGCGGAGTCTACGCAGAGCTGCAGGCCCTCGCCCAAGAATCCCTCAGATGCATAGAAGCAGCAAACTGCAGCTGGCTGCTGCTGCTGCACTCTGCTGCAGCAGCAAATAGGGGGCCTTCTGGCAGCGCCCCTGCAGAGCCCTCAAATAAGTCCCCAGGGGGGCCCCCAGGGGGGCCCCCAGGGGGGCCCCCAAGGGGGCCCCCAGGGGGGCCCCTAGGGGGCCCCCCAGAAGGGGCCCCTGAGGAGGGGGCCCCTAGAGATGCTTCCGAGGGGCCCCTTCTGTCTCTGCTGCATCCTCGCTTATTATGTGGCTGCTTCTTCTTGCTTAAGGACCTGCTGAGTGATGGTGCTGCTGCGAGCGTCTGCTGCAGTGAATTTTGTGCTGCTGCTGCTGCTGCTGCTGCGGAGCTGCTGCGGCTGCTGCCAGCAGCAGCAGCAGCAGCGGAGAGACACAAAAGGAGCCTCAAAGCGAAGGGGTCTCGAGTCAAGCACTTGGGGAGGTCCAGCAGGCGAGGAATGGGGGAGCAAAATGTTGCTGCAGCTCAGCAGCAGCAGCAGCAGCAGGAAGAGGCGCAGGTTGCTGCTGCTCCTGCTGCTGCTGTTGCTGCCTACGGCGACCCCGAGGAAGTCTCGCTGCTCCGATTTGCTGCAGTTGATTTAATTGTTTGTCTCGCAGCAGCTGCTGCTGCTTCTTCTCAGAAGTTATATTTCAATTCTGAAGAAGATGAGGGCCCCCTGGCTTCTCTTGCTTCCGAACTAGAGCTGCAGCTGTCGCGGGTTGCTGCTGCTGCGCTGCAGCAAAAGCAGCAGGGGCCTGCTGCTGCCCCTGCTGCTGCAGCTTCACCACAAGGGAACTCATTTGCTGCTGCGGCTCAGCTGCAGCAGCAGGAACAGCAGCAGCAGCAGCAGCACCAAGCTGGGGTGTATGTACACCTCAACGGCCTCTCCTTTTCGGTGCTCGCTGAAATCACCTGCGTCTTCTGTCGATCTCTGGAGCGCATGCAGCGCGAAGTAACCAAAAATAAATAAATAAATTATCTAATTTTGTAATTAATTAATTATTTAATCACTTTAATTTGTTTTTTATCGTTGGATTCATCACCACTGATCAGTGGGTGCGCGAGGTGTATGTACACCTCGGCTTCTGCCTCTGTTGCGTGCGGTGTCTTCCCAGGCTTCAGACCAGCAGCAGCAACGGCAGCAGCAGCAGCAGCAGCAGCAGCAGCAGCAGCAGACAAAACAAATACTCAATCGGCTGGCCTGCCGTTTGCTGCCGCTGCTGCTGCAGCTGCTCACTGTCGATACACTGCAGCCGTTGGCCGAGGACACCCGGAAGCTGCTGCTGCCTGCGCTGCTGCAGCACGTGTCTGCTGCTGCTGCTGCTGCTTTTATCTTCGCTGCAATTCACCGTCTCCTTGACCCTTTGACAGTGCTCACAACCAGCAGCAGCAGCAGCAGCAGCAGCAGCAGCAGCAGCAGCAGCAGCAGCAGCAGCAGCAGCAGTGTGAGCTTAAAGGTATTTGATATGCTTCAGAAAGGGCCCCCTCCCCCGCGCAGCGGTGAGGCCTTCGAGCTAGCGCTGCGGCATTATGATTTATTCTTGGCAGCATTTTGCCCGCAAGACACAGCAGCAGACGCGGAGCAGCAGCTGCTGCTGCTGCTTAAAGCAGAGCAGCAGCAGCAACTGCCGCAGCAGCAGCAACAGCAGCAGCAGCAGCAGCAGCAAGTGGAGAATAGGAAGCCTTGGGACAGCAACGACACCAGGTGGCGGTGGCTCTTCTGGGGTGTCACGTGTCCCACAGTTAACTGTGTGCGCAGCAACTCGCGCCAGCTGCTGCAGCTGCTGCAGCAGCAGCAACAGCAGCAGCAGCAACTGCCGGGAGTCACTGCAGCAGAGCAGCGTGGCGCCTGGACGTCATTTATGAACCTTTTGGAAGCTCTCGACGACTTCTCGCAGCATTTGGTTCAGCAGCAGCAACAAACGCTGCTGGGATTGTGCGCCGTTGCAGCAAAAGCAGCAGCAGCAGCAGCAGCAGCAGCAGCAGCAGTAGGAACGGCTGCAGCAGCAAACGACAATTGGCTATCCCCCCTGCTTGTGCAGCCTCTGTGGGTCGAGGTAGTTTTGCTGCGGGCCTTTGCCCACGACAACGCAGTGCTGAGCCGCAGCTTCATTTTGACATTTATGTCTCTTTGCTGCAGAAACACTAACGAGGGGGCCCCGAGCAGCAAAAGCAGCAGCAGCAGCAGCAGCAGCAGCAGCAGCAGCAAGGAGCCCAGCCTGCTGCTGTGCGTGTCGCGGAGTTTTGTCTTGGTGTGTTTGGTTCGCCACATGTCTGTCCCTTCTTTCTTTACGAGGGGCAATAATTGCAAAGAGGCTGAGCAAACAGCACAGGCGTTTTTGCTGCAAAGGCTAGCGCAGCAGCAGCAGCAGCAGCAGCAGCAGCAGCAGCAGGGGGTTTCTGGGTGTCTCAGCATATCCTGTGTTGCTGAATACCTGCAAGCTGTGGGAGACCACTGCTACACCTACACTCCCCTGCGGGTGTTTCTGGAGGCGTTGCTGCTCCCAAGCCAGCAGCAGCAGCAGCAGCAGCAGCAGCAGGCCGCGGCTGCTGCTGCTGCTGCCTTCGCTGCCTCAGTGAAGCAGCTTGTGCCTGTGATTGGGTCTATGCCACAAAGCGCCCGCTGGGGCCTTTACGAACGCTTGCTGCGCGTTGCTGCAGTGCATGCAGCAGCAGCATATGTGTCTTTGCTGCACCTGGGAGCTCTTTGTGTCTCCTTGCCCCACAGCTTCTTCCTGAGCCAGCTCAGAGACGCAGCAAGCTTCTGCAGCAGCAGCAGCAGCAGCAGCAGCAGCAGTGGGAGCGATGGGAAGCGCGGAGAGAAACAGCAGGTGCCGGCTTTGGTGCAGCTGTTGCTTGCTGCTTTCCCTTCTCTTGACGATTTTGCTGCTGCAGTGCAGCAGATGCTGCTCAACAGCCTGCAGCAAAGCAGCAGCAAACAAGAGGCGCAGCAAGGCCCCCTGAAACCTTTTTTTAGGCAGCAGAAGCAGCAACGGCAGCAACAGCAGCAACAGGACATTTATGCGGCCGTTTTGCTGTCGCGTTTGATTGCAGCAGCTGCTGCTGTGGCGCCTTGCAGCAAACTTCCCCACGTAAGTGATAGCAGCAGCAGCAGCACGACGAGCAGCAGCGACAACAGCAGCTGAGTACCGAAGCTTTTTGGCAACTTACCAGCAGCAGTGCATTTGCTATCGCTATTGGTTTCTCTTGCAGCAGTAGCTGCTGCTGCTGCCGTTGCTGCTGCTGCTGCCGTTGCTGCTGCTGCTGCTGCTTGAACATATACGCTTTGTGTCGTCTTGTGTAGCTCTTGCCTGCAGTTGGTGTCTCTTGTTGCTGCAGTTTGCTGTTTATCTACACAAATATACTTGGACAAATATATTTGCACAAATATATTTAGATAAGTCCAGCTGCAACTGTGCTGCACTTGCTGCAGCAAACGCTGCTGGTGCTGCAGCTGCTGCTGGTGTGCTGTTTGTGGGCCCCCGCAGGCGGTGGCCTCCTGCTGCTACACCGCAGCAGCAGCATGCGACGACAGGCGAATGCTGCTTCTGGCAGCAATGAGCTGCGAAGGATTTGCATTGCCGCTGCAGCAGCAGCAACAACAACAACAGGAACAGCAGGAGCAGCAGCAGCAGGTGCAGAGCGTTTTATGCAGCAGCAGCAGCAGCATGGGCAGAGCCTTCGTCAGGCTTGCTGCTGCAGCTCTTTGCTGCCTTTAGTTCGGTGTTTTCTCGCGCCCTTAAATGCATGCTTGATTATGCGTGCTCGTTTGTTGCTGCAGCTGCTTGAGGAAATCTGTGCTGCACTGCAGCAACAGCTTAGCTGCCTGGCTGCGGAGTTGCAGCGTGCGGAGCGGCCCGGCGCACCTCCTGATGTTCTATTCTGGTCAGCTGCTGCTGCTGCTGCAGGTGGTGCTGCTGCTGCTGTTGCTGCTGCTGCTGCTTCTAATGGTAGCGTTTTCCACGACGTTGCTACTGCTGTTGCAGCCTTCAGACTTGCTTATTTCTCTTTGTATGGATGCATGCAAGCATACAACTATTATTATTATTATTATCATTATGATAATGATTATTATTACTTTTAATGTGTAAACATTTATTCATGTATTTACTTATTTGCTGCAGGCCAGAGGAAAGCAGCGCATGCAGCGATTTCAGCTTGTGGGTGAAGCATCGAGTGCTGCTGTTGGGTCACTTTTTGTACTTTTGCAGCAGTGACCTAATTGTGAAAGCTTTCAAACAAATACCAAATATAAGCTCTGACGAAATCTTTACCACTGCCGCCTCCAGCAGCAGCAGCAGCAGCAGCAGCAGCAGCAGCAGCAGCAGCGTGGAGCAGCTGCTGTGGACAGCTGTGGCGGTCTTGGGGCTGTGGGGTCTGGAGCCCAGCAAGCAGACGACAGGGGGTGGGTGTTTGGGTGTACGGACACCTCAGCTGTTGATTTGAAAAGCCAAGCCTCAATGACTTTAAACTGTCACTATTTATTTCCTCTTGAGATATGGCACTTCGCTTTCTTTCTTGCAATTAGACCTGCCTGTGTTGAATGCTTCTTTTACTTTTATTTTTTTCATCACAGAAGATGCACTTTTGTTTCTCTATATCCTCACATGCATATCTGCAGCGAAATATATATGTGCGCATGCAAAAACATGAGGAATTATGTGCACAAATACACAAACATTAAAAGACGCATCACAAGCCTGTGAAGGCATTTATATTTTTATTTCTATTAAACACTAATAAATAAAACAAATGCGCATTTGTGGGGCGGGCTGCAGCACATTTGCTGCTGGTGGCAGCTGCGACTGCTGTAGTTGGGGCTTTCGCTGCATGCGCGCATGCGCGCTGGGCTGCGCGCATGCAGGGGGCTGGGGGGGCCCCCATTTTGGGGCTTTGGGGCTGCAGCAACTGCGTCGCTGCGGCAGCAATTAACCGCAAGACCCTGGCCAGCCTAAAGCATGCACCTCTGCCCCACACCAGAGCTCCCCTTGGCCTCAGCAGTAAGGAAACAGACCGCGAAATGCATGCATGCATGCATGCATGCATGCATGCATGCATGCGCTCTTATAAGTACAAATGTCAATATAATGCAACAGACAAGAACAAACAAGAACAAACGCATTTGTTTTACTCTGCCTGTGCTCATGTCTATATTAATGTTTGAAATGATAAAAGTTTTTTTGTGCATTTGTGATTAAGTCCACAAGAGCAAATGTGTTAATTTATGCTTTTGCAAAGGCCCACAGTTGTGGCTGTGTGGTGGCTGTGCTGCAGCGCACGCAGCAGCAGAAGCCGTTGCTGCTGGCGCGGCAGCCGGCGAAGCAGCAGCAACAGCAGCAGCAGCAGCAGCAGCAGCAGCTGAAGCTTGTGATCTGTCTGCTTCTCTATTTCCCGAGGGGCTGCGGCCGCTAGAGGTCTGGATGGATGCAGTTGATTGGTTTTACAGCAGCAAGGGGGAAGCTCTTTCGGGTTTGTTTGCTGCTGCTCCTCTAGCAGCAGCAGCTGCTGCTGCTGTTGCTCCTGCTGCTGGCCAAGCGCCCGGAGAGGGACTCGCAGCTATCTTTCAGCAGCTGCTGCCCCCCTGTGCTGCTGATGCAGCAGCAAAGTACAGAAGCCGTGTCTTAGCTGCGCAGCAGACTCACTGGGGGCTGCTGCTGCCGAGCCTGGGTATCTCTTGCTCTGCAGCAGCTTCTGCTGCTGCAGCAGCCCCAGGCATTGACAGCTTAAGAGCAGCAGCAATCGATGCCCCCCCGGGGCCCGTGGGGGTCTCGCTGCTGCTGCTGCAGCAGATTGGACAGTGCAGCACGAGAGAGGCCCCGGGGCTGCTGCATGCGCTTTGGTTCTTTGCTGTTCCCACCCTAACGAGGCCCCTCCAGGGCTTGACTGAGGCCCCTTGGGGCTGCCTGGGGGCCCCCCCTCCTGCTGCAGCTGTGTGTGTGGCTGCAGCAGCGCATGCAGCACTTGCTGCTTTCGTGAGCGACTGCCGCCAAGTCATTCGGGGGCGGCTGGAGACGACGATCCCAGCGAGCCTTGTTGGAGGCATTTGCTGCCTCGTGCTGCACCCGCTGCTGCTGCGGTCGGAGTGGCAGCTGCAGCGGGTACTGGGGGGCCCTTCCCCGGCTGCGGAGGGGGCCCCTAGTCCAGCGGGGCGCCTACTGGGTCTGGGGGGCCCCTGGGGAGCTGGGGGCCCCCCAGAGGGTACAGAGGGGGCCCCCACACAAAAGGGGGGCCCCCAGCGTGGTGGATTTATCTTTGAGTTTGTTGAGGACTTGGTTGCTGAGGGAACCGTCAGCCTGGGGCTGTCTCGCGCTGTGATTTGTAAGCGAAGAAAAAGCAAATAGAGGAATAAATAAACAACAAATAAGGAATAAATGAATAAAGAAACAACATAAATAAACAATAATGAATAATAAATGAATTAATTGAATAAACAAAAGCAATGGCATTTCGTTGTGGCTGAACACTCTGCAGCCTTGCCTGCATGCGCTGTACAGACACCATACCCACATAAGTGCATGCGCATGCGGGTCTCTGCATGCATTATAACATGAAAATACTTTTGCGCATATTTGTGTGTATTATAAAAACAAATTCGGATTAAATTCGTTTGCCTCTTTATATTTATTATAAATACAAAAAGGGATCCGTTTGAGGAAGCGAAAAACGCAGAAATGCCACTTAAAAGAACCCAAATGGACATTCTCTAATTCGCGCAATGTTTGCTTGCTTCGTATTTATATGAAAGTATATTTGATTAATATCCATATACACTGTCCTTTATGGTATTATATCTGTCAATAATAACAATAATAAAAATAATAATAATTAGAACAATAATACGATTAATAATTGTAATGATAATAATAACAATTTAAAATGGAGTAGCACTCTTTTGCAAAATGCACAGATTGCTGGCATTAATGATCTGCTTGAAATGCGCAATGAGAATGCATGAATAGATGCATGAATAGAAAAGAGTTTTATTTTGCATTTTGCATGCAAATGGATTTATTCACAAATGTGTCTTGGGTCTTCTCAGTGCCTCTTTTGTCTTCTTTGTTTGTTGCTGGAGCTGCGGATTCGAAAGAAAGGCCTGGGGGCTCTGGGCTGCCCTGTACGTACACCCGGCTGCTGGCCAAGCTGCTGCTGCACCGCGAGTTCGTGCTGCTGGACGGAGACAGCTGCTGCCCCACAGACCCCTTTGAGCTCCCCAGCCCTAAGTCCCTTTACACATGCAGCTGCAGCAGCAGCAGCAGCAGCAGCAGCAGCAGCAGCAGTGGAAGCGACAGCTGGAGCAGCGACAGCGAGGACGCCAACGCAGCCCATGCAGCCGCCAGCAGCAGCAGCAGCAGCAGCAGCAGCAGCAGCAGCAGTTCGTGCTGCAGCCGCTGCGGCCTGCCTGTGGGAATGTCAAGCTGCGACCCGGTTTCGTTTTTCTTGTCAGTGAGTCCCTGCTGCCGGGACTTTCGTTCTTTGTCTCTTTGCAATTCAGCAGCAGCAAACTCTTTTTCTCCTTTTTGCTGCATTGCCCCCCCCCTGGCTTTAACCCCCCCACTCGCTCTTCTCCCCAGGGCCCTCCCCTCCCGCTTTTCGGGCCTTTCCCAAACCCCCGCCTATCTCCGTCTCATAACCCTCACGCTCTTAGACGCGCTTTCCCAAAGCCTTTCTCCGGGGGCCCCTCTAGGGGGGCCCCCCGTGCCCCCAGCGGCCGCCCTAGGGGGCCCCCCCTCGCCTCCAGGGGCCCCCTCAGGGGGGCCCCCCGTTCTTCCAGGGGCCCCTGAGGGGGCCCCTGGAAGGGGGGCCTCCTCAGCGGGGGCTCCTCTGCCGCAGGCTTCCACTGAGGGGGCCCTTGGAGGAGGCCCTCTACAGGACAGCCCGGCAACGCGTCAGGGGCCCCCTGGGGGCCCCCCCGGGGGGCCCCCAGGGGGGCCCCCTGGATCGGACCCTGGGGCCCCTCCTGGATGGGCCAGTGCGGGTCTGCCCTGCATAGATGCAAATCAAAAAGAATTCTTAAGGACAAGTTTGTCTGCTGTATTTGAAGCTCTGGCAGAAAAGGCAATCGAAGCTGTAGAGACACCCCAAGACGAGGCAGAGCCAGCCGAGAGGGACGCAAACAAACAGGCAAATCAGCAGCAGCAGCAGCAGCAGCAGCAGCAGGGCAACGAAGCTGAAGGGGAGCAGTCTGAGGGGGCCCCCCGGGGGCCCCCCTGCGACCGTTTGCCCATGCCGAATTCTGCTCGCCACCGGGGGCAGCTGCGGGCGTGGCAGGCGCTGTCTTGTTTGTCATGTCACTTAGGTGTATATACACCTCAATCCGTGGAAAAGATTCAAAAACTTATTTTCGAACTGCTCAGCAAACCCCTCATGCCAGATGTCCGGCATTATGTCGAATTCGTAGCTGTTCGACTTGCCAAGGGAGCCCTACAGGGGCTTCTCTCTGGGGGCCCCTCTGGGGGCCCCTCTGGGGGCCCCTCTGGGGGCCCCTCTGGGGGCCTCTCTGGGGGCCCCTCTGGGGGCCCCTCTGGGGGCCCCTATGGTTGCGTGTTTGCTTTGGTTGATATTTTGGGGCGGTATGATTTGTCGCGGCAAGTAGTGATAAGTGCGTTGACTGTGGGGGGCTACGTGCTGCTGCATTTGAGAAAGTGGACAGCAGCAGCAGCAGCAGCAGCAGCAGCAGCGGCAGCAGAGTCTACGGCGGACGCCCTAGAGCAGCTGCTGCTGCTGGCCATTGCCCCTTATCTTACCTCCAACGCCGCCTACTGCAGAGGCACAGCGCAATACTTAGTGCATGCGTTTTTGTCTCGCGCAGCAGCAGCAGCAAAGGCCCCGCCGGCAGCGCCAAACGTAGGCCCTAGCAGCAGCAGCGGCAGCAGCGGCAGCAGCAGCAGCAGCAGCAGCAGCAGCGGCAGCAGCAGCAGCAGCAGCAGCAGCAGCAGCAGGTCAGGGTTTGTGAAGGCCCTGTACCGCATGCTAAGCGAATCGAAAGATTGCAAAATGATGATTTCTAAATTGGAAATGGCATTTGAAAGATGGAGTCCAGAGAGGGACGGCTGTATATACACCCTAATTCCCGAGGCGGGGGTTGTGTTCGAGACTATGCAGCAGCACAGTAAACCCCAAACCCTAAACCCTAAACCCTAAACCCTCAGTGCAGCGTGGGGCCAGATATCTGCTGTCTTGCTGCTGTGAATTACCGCATGCACTGCTGCTGCTGCGGGCTTGCTGCTGCTGCTGCTGCTGCCTTGCTGCTGTGAATTACCGCATGCGCTGTTGCTGCTGCGGGGTTGCTGCTGCTGCTGTTTTGCTGCTGCTTAGGCGCGTCGCTGCGAGGCGCGAGCGCCCTGGGGTTTGAAGAAGCAAAAGGAGAAGAAGTTTTTAATCAAGAAGAAATAAAAGGAGACACAGACACAAAAAAACAGCAGCAGCAGCAGCAGCAGCAGCAGCTAGCTGATGTCCTCTCGAGCTTTGACCTCAGGCCCTCCTGGGCCCTCGCAGTGGCCCTTAAGGAGGCAGTGCAGCAGGAGATGAAGAGGGCGTGGCACACACCAGCTGCTGCTGCTGCTGCTGCTGCTGCTGCTCCTGGTGCTGCTGCTGCTGCTGCTGCTTCCGGCTATGATGCTGCGGGGTATTGTGACGAAGTGCCTGGCAGCGAGGGCTCGATTCCGAGTTTTGCTGCTGCTGCTGCAGCACCAGCAGCAGCAGCAGCTGCTGCTGCTGCTGGTGCAGAAACGGCACTGGCATCAGCAGCTGGCAGCAGATCAGACGCA
>NW_013651677.1:100000-119836 GCF_000499385.1 Eimeria necatrix | reverse complement strand
TGGGGGCCCCCCCCCCCTCCCCACTGTGGCCCTGGCGGGGCCCCAGGGGCCCCCCTGCATGCACAACTACAGCACTTGGGGGCCCCTCAGGGGCCCCCCTTGTTCTTCTTTAGCAGTCCTGGCTCGGTCCTGCATGCGCATGCACCCCAAAGACCCCCCAGGCTTTGAAGGGGGCCCCCCAGGAGGGGGCCCCCTTCAAAGCCTGGGTAGGGGGCCCCTCCTGGGGGGCCCCCTACCCCCTGGGGGGGCCTGGGGGGCCTCCCCTGGGGGCCCCCAGGCCTCGGGGGGCCCCCAAGGGGAAGCCCTTATGGGCAGCGGCAGCTTCTTGGCGGGGCTCTGCAGCAAAGGAGGGGGGGCCCCCGTTGTGTGGGACTTGCAGCAGGAGCTGGGATGGGGGGCCCCCCATGCTGCTGCTGCTGACTGCAGAAGCAGCAGCAGCAGCAGCAGCACAGTTGCTGCTGCAGATGCTGTTGCTGCTGCCGCGCCACAGGGCCCAGAGGGTACAGAAGGCGCAGGGGCCCCCCTAACAGCACTTGCTGCTTGGGGCCCCCGGGGCTGCTTTGTGTCAGGGGACCAGTAAGTCATTTGTCTTTTGCTGCTGCAGTTGAATTTTAAATAAAAATTCATGTCTTTTTGGTTTTGCTGCGCTGCTATTTTAGCGGCTGCGTAGCCCTTTGCTGCTGCTGCTGCTGCTGCTGCTGCGGGTTCATGTGTGCTGCTGCTACTCCGGGTACTACAGCAGATGCGTGTGTGTCACTGCTACCATTGCTGCGGCAGCAGCAGCACATTCATGTGTTTAGCTGCTGCTGCTGCTGCTGCTGCTGCTGCAGATTCATGCGTCTAGCTGCTGTTGCTGCTGCTGCAGCAGATTCATGTGTCGCTGCTGTTACTGCTCTCTATGTCTTGGTCAGGCGAGGCGTGGTTCGCTTTTGGTGCTGCAGCAGCTGTAGCTCACACTGCAGCAACTGCAGCAGCAGCAGCAGCAGCAGCAGCAGCGAGAGCAGCAGCTTTCCTTCGTTGGCCGTGAGCCTCCATCCCGAAATGCCTCAGGGGCTGCGGTAAGTTTTTGCTGCTCGCGTTTTCATTTGCTGCTAGTCATTTATGTTTACTTGTGAAAGTGCTGCTGCAGCTGATACTACTACTGCTGCTGCTGCTGCTGCTGCAGCTGATACTACTACTGCTGCTGCTGCTGCTGCTGCTGCTGTGCTGCAGCGCCGGGGAGAGCGCAGTAACGGCTGCTGCTGCTGCAGGAGATGAGCTGCTGGTCACTGCTGCAGCAGATTGCTCTTTATGTCTGTTTAAAATCAAAACCAGCTGCCTTTAAAACAAAACCCTAAACCCTAATCCCTAGACGCTAAACCCTTTTATTTCAGAGGCCGAGCTTTTGCCTTCTTCAAGGAACTGCAGAAATCGAAATTTTAGGGTTTAGGGTTTAGGATTCAGGAATTAGGGTTTATGTTTTAGGGTTTTTAGGGTTTAGGATTCAGGAATTAGGGTTTAGGTTTTAGGGTTTAGCAGCATTTGCGTTGGCAGCACAAACGGGCAGCTAGCCAAATAGAAAAGCAAAAGCAGCGGCCCAGTGCTGCTGCTGCTGCTGCTGCTGCTGCTTCGGGCAACACTGCTGCTTCTGCTGCAGTTGCTTTCCGAGTTGCTGCTGCTGCTGCTGCTGCTTCAGGCTCCACTGCTGCTACAGCTGCAGTTGTTTTCTGTGTTGCTGCTGCGGCTGCACCGCCTGCTGCCGCTGACAGATGAATAACTCTTGCTGTCATTGCTGCTGCTGCATCTGCCACATTGCTGCTGCTGCATCTGCCACATTGCTGCTGCTGCATCTGCCACATTGCTGCTGCTGCATCTGCCACTTCGTGCTGCACCCATTGCTGGCAGTGTTTTCAGGCCCTATGAAGTTTCAAGAGCTTCTCTCAGTCTAAACCCTAAACCCCAAACCCTAAACCCTAATTTTGCTGGTCTCCAGAGCATAAGCTGCTGCTGCACTTCATACACAATGCATGCAATATAAACATGCGCAGAGATGTTCTTATTTATGTACCAATGCCATGAATATATATATTTAAATATATTTATATGTATTTATAATTGAATATATATAAATATACATTCATATATATATATATATATATATATATACATGTATATGTGTACATATGCTTATATGTATATACTCATATGTACATTTGGACATATATATGTCTGTATATATATATATATCTATACCTATATAAAGGCACTGGCAATGCTGGTCTGCTGCTGCTCTTTCTCCTTTTTTTATCACTTTGCAAGACTTGATTATATACATCTATATATATATATAAATCATTAATTTGTTTTTAGTTGGCAGCTGGCGTTGTCGTCTCTGTTGCACTAGAGTTGCTGCTGCGCATGCAGAGGCGTGTGAGTGGAGGGAGTCTTCCTAGGCAATATAAGTTATTGAATAAATAAACTCTAAACAAAAACTAATGAGGGAATAGAAAATTGGATTCTTTTTGGGTCCGAACTGCTTCACGACCTGTACATACACCGCAGCGCAGTGTCTGTGCACACTGCGCTGAACTCCGCCGTCTCGCCGCTCCTTCGGCTCGTTCTTTTTTCAGCATTCTTTTTGGAATTTAAATTTTGAAATAATTAAAAAAGGAAAAATAAAACGCGGAATAAACACGCGGTGAAGTCCTTTTGCACGCAACCCCCACCGTCGCTCGCCAGCGGCTGATCCGGCAACTGCATGCGGCGGCTGTGGTGTGAAGTGTTTACAGCCCGGTGAAACTGCTCGAAAGCTCTCCCTTTTTATCTTTTTTAAATTTCTTTCTCCATTTATCTCGAAATTCCACTAAAATAAAGACGCGAGCAGCGGCGACAGCAGCAACCGCAGCAGCAGCAGCAGCAGCAGCAGCCCTGGGGCCTTCCGTGCACTGCGCTTGAGGGAATTCGCACTGCTCCAAAGCAGCCAAAGACACTTCACAAGAATGTCAGAGGTGAGCCCTGCTGCTGCAGCAGCAACAGCAGCAGCAGCAGCAGCAGCTGCTGCTGCAGCAGCCCCCGCCCTCGCCCCCTTCTCCCCGCTTTGGTGCACTCGGCGCCCCGCGGGCGCCGCCGAGTGCCCGCGGGGCCGCGCGGCCTCACCCCCCACCCGCAGCAGCCCCCACAGCGCCCCTGCTGCTGCTGCTGCTGCTGCTGCTGCTGTTGCTGCTGCTGCTGCTGCTGCTGCTGCTGCAGGCTGTGGTGGTGCCCCGCTCCTTCCGGCTGCTAGACGAGCTTGAAAAGGGCCAAAAGGGACAAGTGGCTGAAGGCGTTTCCTTTGGCTTAGAAGAGGCAGACGACATAACTCTTACAAACTGGTCAGGGACCATCTTCGGGCCCCCGGGGGTACGCTGCTGCTGCTGCTGCTGCTGCTGCTGCTGCTGCTGCTGCTGCTGCTGTTGGTGGTCCTGCTGCTGTTGCTCCCGCTGCTGTTTTGTGGGGTGAAGTAGCTGCGGCTCGTGCTGCTGCTGATGATGCCTCTGGCGGGTCTGCTGGTGCTGATGCTGCTCTCCGTGAAGCGGGTCAGCTGCTGCTGCTGCTGCTGCTGCTGCTGCTGCTGGTGTTCCTTGTGGTGGGCCAGCAGCAGCAGCAGCAGCTGTTGCTGCTAGTGCAGCTGGTGGTGCACGTGTTGCTTTCCGTCAAACTGCTCTCCTGCTGCTGTTGCTGCTGCTGCTGCTGCTCCCTCGGCCTTCCTGCTGCCGTTGCTTGCCGGTGGCGCTTCCACCTTTGCTTCTCTGCTGCTGCTGCTGCTACTGCCTTTGGGTCGAAGCGGCCTCATACCACTACGTGGTTGCTGCTGCTGCTGCTGCTGCTGCAGCAGCAGCTGCAGCAGCAGCGCCGCGCTGCCGCGGCTCTCCTTACTCTTCACTATGTGTGTAAACCTAGCGTTATGAAGCAATAAAAGTGCATGAGTTTGGCTGAAGTCCCAAAGAATCTGCCCCTGTGGGGTGACCACTGGTCACTGGTCGGTGGTCCACTGGTCCACTGGGTGGTCCACTGGTCACTGCGCTGCAGACGGCCTTCGAAAACCGCATTTACTCCGTGGCGATAAACTGCGGCCCGCTTTACCCCGACGCGCCGCCCGATGTTCGTTTTCGAACCAAAATTAATATGCATGCAGTCGACTCCAACGGCACAGTGAGGCTTTTAATAATTGTTTTTAATTCTTTATTTGAATTAATTTGTTCTTTTTTGTATTTCTTTATTTGAATTAATTTGTTCTTCTTTGTAGTTCTTAATTTGGATTATTGTGTTCTTTTCGTGGTTCTTTATTTGCATTAATTTGTTCTTTGTTTAATCCCATTTGTGGACTCCAACGGCACAGTGAGGCTTTTAATGAATTAATTTATTGCTTTTTAATTCTTTATTTTGTTCAAATTAGTTCGAATTTCTTGCTTTTTATTTGCTTATTTGGTTTGAATTAATTTATTCATTTGTTCTTTGTTCACTTCAGATTCGTTAATTGCTTTCTAATTCTTTATTTGATGTAAATTAATTAATTATTCATTTGTTCTTTGTTCACTTCAGATTCGTTAATTGCTTTCTAATTCTTTATTCGATTTAAGTTATTCCGCTGTATTGTTCTTTGTTTACTTGAAATTAATTAATTGATTTGTTCATTCTTTATTTGCTTCAAATGAACTAATTGCTTTGTTCATTCTCTATTCACTTTCACTGAATTAATTACTTCATTTATTTTTTATTTACTTCAAATTAATTAGTTACTTCACTTCTTCTTTATTCAATTCAGAGCCTTTTTTGCTGCCAATGTTTTGCTGCTGTGGCGCTTGCCTCTTTCTTGCTGCTCGTTTGCTGCGCGGCTGCCGCTGCAGCAGCGCGTGCTGCAGCAGCTTCCTCAAACCCTAAACCCTAAACCCTAAACCCTAAATGAGGCCGTGTGGCGCGTCAGTAGTCAATTGAGACTCGTAATTTATGCTTAATTAACATGTTTATGTCTTTATTTAAATTCTTTTTTGTTTTATTTTGTCTCTAAAATGCATTTATATTTGCGTTTACACTCGGTTGCATGTCTGCACATTTCTGGTGTACGTACACCCGAAAGCTGCTGCATGCACTTCGAAAAAGCCCTCATAAATATATGTTTTTGGAGCTCTCGAAGCCGCGAATTCGCTGCGGATATTTAAATATATATGTAATTTAAAGATATTAAGCAAAAGGGGACTTTAAAATGTTTTTTTATTCATTTTTCATGCCTCTTCCCATTTGCATTCCTCTGAGTTGCACGGGCCGCCGCAGTGCGCCGGCGGCGGCTGCGGGCGAGCCGAAGCCTCCAGTCGGCACGAAAAGGAGCAATTTGTGAATAAAAGTGGTAAAAATGTGAAATAAATGCAAACTAAATGCAAATGGAGTTAATTGGAGCAAAATGAAAGTGAAAATGGGGGAATTTGGGGCGGAAAACGCAGCAAGTTGGCGCTTTGCGACGCCGCAGGTAGTCAAAAACAGCTTCCCGCTGCTCCGCCAGTGGCAGCGCTCCTACACCATCGATATGCTGCTGACGGCGCTGCGGCAGGAAATGGCTGCGCAGGCGAACCGCCGGCTGCCGCAGCCGCCCGAGGGGGAGTTGTACTGAAAAAGTTGAATATTTTCGCAACTTTTTCTCCTTTTTCTCGGCTTTTTTCCGCTTTTTCGGGACTTCTCGGGACCCGAATTAAGGCATTAAAGCCGCAGCAACTGCCGGCCTGCAAATCCCAGAAATAACTGCCACTAGAAGCAGCAGCGGCAGCCGCTGCACCCCGCAGGGCTGCTGCTGCAGCGCCGGCAGCACCTGCAGCGCCTGCAACGCCGGCAGCAGCTGTAGCACCTGCAGCAGCTGTAGCTGCTGCAGCGCCGGCAGCAGCTGCAGCAGCTGCAGCAGCTGCGGAGCCGGCAGCAGCTACGGCACCTGCAGCAGCTGCAGCGGCTGCACCAGCTGCAGCACCTGCTGCGGCTGCAGCAACTGCCGCGGCTGCAGCGGCTGCAGCGGCTGCAGCGGCTGCAGCGGCTGCAGCAGCTAAGACAATAGATGAGATCCCGCTGCAGCAGCTGCTGCAGCAGCGAACGCTGCAGAGCTGAGTCCCGTTCATCATAATAGTGCAATTGTTGCTAACATCTGTGGATTAAAAAATCTTCATTCTGGATGTCTTAACAAAAAGCAGCTGTAACGCAGCCCTTGCGGTGTATAGACAGCTCCCGTTAATAAGCCCTTTGATTCTCAGAGAAGAAAAACCAACAAAACAAATCTCTAAGACAACAAACAAGTCTTATTGTTTGGGGGACTGCTGCAGCAGCTGCTGCTGCAGCAAAATGCTACAGTGCGGGCTGCAGCAGCAGCAGCAACTACTGCACGAACTACAGCTAAAGCGGTTAATGAAGCAGCTAATGCAGCAGCAGCTAGTGCAGCAGCAGCTAGTGCAGCAGCCAGTGCACCAGCAGCAGCAGCCAGCGCAGCAGCAGCAGCAAGTGCAGCATCAGCAGCAGCTAGTGCTGCAGCACATTAGTTTATTCTTTTCATGCTTACTATTAGGTGAGTGCAAAGCCTCTGTGCACCTCGGGCAGGGACCAAGAGCAACAAGCAGGGTTTATTAACCCTAAATGAGGGTTTAAATTAGGGTTTACAGACCAAAATGAAAGCATCAAAAGCCCTTGTTTAGCGGCCCCAGTGCCCCGAGAGCAACTGCACTTTAGGGGCCCAGCTGGGCTTCAAAGCCGGGGGCTAGAAACCCTAAATTAGGGTTTAGCTCACGCGCCCGATTAAACGCGCCGGCGAAGAAGTGTTAACCTCACCAGTTTAAGCCTCCTCTGGCTGCAGCAGCTGCAGCAGCAAAGCTGCAGCAGCAAAGCTGCAGCAGCAAAGCTGCAGCAGCAAAGCTGCAGCAACTAAATTCGCCCCAGACTGCTTTGAGGGGCCCTAGAGGCCCCCTGGGGCCCCCAGAGGCCCTATGGTGCAAAAAAAATTCCTTAGGGTCACCTGAAGTTCCCAAGGGGTTCTTGGGGCTCCTGCGGACCCCTCAAAGGTCCAAAAGAAGCCATGAGGGCCCCCTAAAGGCCTCCAAGGGCCCCGGAGGGCCCCCGAGGGGCTTTGGGGGCCCTTGGGGGCCCCTGGGGGCCCCTGGAGGCCCCTGGAGGCCCCTGGCGCTGCTGGCGCTTTGGGCCGGTGGCGAAGCCGGGGGGCCCCGTGAGTGGCAGTAGGTGAGAAGATAAACGTGGAATAAATATTGAGAAGTTTTATTATTTAATTTAATTTAATTTTAGCGTCTGAGCTGCAGTGGAGGAGCTTAAGGGGCCTCTTAGCCCCTAGGGGCGTCAGTCTTTGCCCTGTGTGTCCACAGGCGTTTCTGGCCATTTATGCACAAAGTTGAAATTCTTTTATTTTAATTGAAAGCCAAAATGTTGTTAAATACGAACTGGCTCAGCTGCTGCAAGTTGAGGGGCCACTGAAGCGCCAGAGCCGCGTAGAGCGGCCTTAACAAACATAAAAGTGAATGGGAATTTGGACATAAAACCGGCTACCACTAGGTCCAGGTGTATGTACACTCAAATAGTCTTTAATAAACTCAGAGACGCCGTTTTGTCTTCACATATTTTTCTTTTGCAGCAGAAAGCGCTGTGCTGCTCCGTGGCTAACAGCTTCATAGAAAAGTCCCACGCATGTTGCTGTGTGCGCAGCAGCAGGCGCGGCGGCGCGTGGGCGCGTTAGGCTCTGAATTGTCTCTTTTTTAGCGAATTAAAATGCCAATTAAAACTGCCTTTTCAATTAAACCCAATTTAAGGAGAAATGCAAAGAAATGGCGGAAACGGAAAGCCGGCGAGGGCGCTTAGAGCGGCTTTCAGACAGCATCGAGAGGCCGCGGGCGTGTCGCTGGCGTTTGTCTACGGGAAAGCTTTTGATTTTTGTTCCTTTATTTGATTTTGAATTTAAAACTAAATTATAATTGATTTATAATTTTAAATTCAATGGATTCCCCGGAGAAAACGAACGCGCGGCGGCGAGCGCGTGCTAGCCTGCGACGGACCTTTGCGGTGGTCCCGCGCAGCGGCCAGGCGAAGTTCTCTATTTTCTTCTCGATTTATTTGGATAAGTTGACTTCATATTGAATTGCATTTGTTATTTTTCCTTTTTTATAATGAAGAAGTAGGAAATTTCTGCCCGAGTGTGCGTGCACGGCTGGGGAGCTGCCGCAAGCGCCGTAGCCCGAGGCAGCAGCGACAGGGTACGGCCCTGTAGCACCCGCCCGACTCCTTCTCTTCGTTTCTTTCTTGTTTTTAGCTCCTTTCTTCCAATAGTTTGAAGTTTTACTCCAAAAACCGACTTTAGTGCGCCCCCGGTGGCTTCCTGGGTTGCGGCGCTCGGCTCGGTGGTCTTCCGGCGCAGGGGGGTGTCGATACAGCGCAAGTATGTGGGAGCAGCCGCTGAGTTTGTTTATTTTAGTCAATTCATATTAATTATAATTCCTTTATTAACTCTTAAGCCGCTTCGCTTCGAAGCGCCATGATCTCCCTGGCCGCCCGCACACGGTGAATGAGTCAGCGCTGGTTAGCAGCGAAGTGGTCCTTTCTTTCGCTTTTTTTTTCTTCATTGAAGACCAGCTCAAGGTTGTCGCCTCTGCTGCAGCTTCTGGCGGTGCTGCTGCTGCCGTTGCTCCTGCTGCTGCTGCCGCTGCTGCCGCTGCTGCCGCTGCTGCCGCTGCTGCCGCTGCTGCTGCTGCTGCAGCTGCTGCAGCGGCCCGCGCTGCTGCTGCTCCGTTTATGGCCTCTCCTCACCTGCGGCTCCACACTGTCTGTTAATAGCATGAAGAACAGAATTCTAAACTTGACGCGCCACTACGCCCCGACTCTCCCGACGGTGAGGGGGCCGAGCCCAGACCAGCAGCAGCACGCAGCAGCAGCAGCAGCAGCAGAAGCCCCAGGCCCGAGTGCAGCAGCAGCAGCAGCAGCAGCAGCAGCAGGCGCGGCGCCCCTGCAGTCCCCCAACGGCGTCGACCCCAGCCGCGGCGCCGGCGCCTACCGAGACCCCGCCGCTGCAGCGGCCGCCACCTCCGCAGCAGCAGCAGCAGCAGCAGCAGCAGCAGCAGCAGCAGCAGCAGCAGGGGGCGGAGGGGGGCCCCCTGCTTCCAACATGCAGAAAGATAAAAGACTCGACACTGCTGAGGGGAGGCCCCTGGAGTCCCCCTGCCGCCCCAACTGCACAGCAGCAGATCACCACTGCCACGGGCCAGAAGAAAAGCCCCACTTCTTTTCTCTGTGCACCAAATGCGCAGCAGACGGCAAAGTACACAAACCCTAAACCCTAAACCCTAAACCCTAAACCCTAAACCCTCAGTGCTGCGCCCTGGGCGCTGGACTCTAACGCACAGTCTCTGAACCTCCCACTCGCTCAAAGTTGGCTTTTAACCAACTCCTGATCTCTGACTCGTAAACCCTAAACCCTAAACCCTACTTCCTAGTCCTTACCGCTAAACCCTAGCCCCCAAACCCGAGCCCCTGGGGCCCCCTAGAGGCCCCGAAGGGGCCCCCCTGGGGGCCCCTTCGGGGCCCTCGCCTCTAAACCCTACCCACTCATCCCCAACCCCTCCGCCTCTTCCTCAAACCCTAACCCCTCTCCCTCAAACCCCAAGCCCTAACCCCTCTCAATTCCTAAACCCTAGCATTTCTCCCCCAAACCCTAAACCCTAACCCCTCCTCCTCAAACCCTAAACCCTAACCCCTCTCCCTCAAACCCAAACCCTACCCCCTCTCCCTCCAGCCCTACACGCTAACCCCTCCCCGTAAACCCTAGCCCCATCCCTAAACCCTAGCCCCCCGCTAAACCCTACGCCCTCCACGTAAACCCCAGCCCCTCCCCGTTCGCGCCAAACCCTAGCCCCGCGCCCGAAGGCCCCCTAACCCCGAAGGGCGAAATGTTGCACAGCGAAGTCAACAAACTGTTCACCAACGCGGGGGTGTTTCCCGCGCCCTGCATAAACCCTAAACCCTAAACCCTAAACCCTAAACCCTAAACCCTAAACCCTAAACCCTAAACCCTAAACCCCCCTAAACCCTAAACCCTAAACCCTAAACCCTAAACCCTAAAACCCTAAACCCTAAACCCTAAACCCTAAACCTAAACCCTAAACCCTAAACCCTAAACCCTAAACCCTAAACCCTAAACCCTAAACCCTAAACCCCAAACCTAACCCCAAACCCTAAACCCTAAACCCCCTAAACCCTAAACCCTAAACCCTAAACCCTAAACCCTAAACCCTAAACCCTAAACCCTAAACCCTAACCCTACCCCGAAGGGCGAAATGTTGCACAGCGAAGTCAACAAACTGTTCACCAACGCGGGGGTGTTTCCCGCGCCCTGCATAAACCCTAAACCCTAAACCCTAAACCCTAAACCCTAAACCCTAAACCCTAAACCCTAAACCCTAAACCCCCCTAAACCCTAAACCCTAAACCCTAAACCCTAAACCCTAAAACCCTAAACCCTAAACCCTAAACCCTAAAAAACCCTATAATCCCAATACTGCCTCGGGCGGTTTACGTTCGCGTCCGCGTAGTACCGCGCCACGTTTGGCTGCGCTGTCTTCCAAACTGCCCCTCGTGAAGCGCCACCTGGAGGCCTTCGCAGTCACTATTCTCGCAGTGGTCTAAACCCTAAACCCTAAACCCTAAACCCTAAACCCTAAAACCCTAAACCCTAAACCCTAAACCCTAAAGAAGGGCGAAATGTTGCACAGCGAAGTCAACAAACTGTTCACCAACGCGGGGGTGTTTCCCGCGCCCTGCATAAACCCTAAACCCTAAACCCTAAACCCTAAACCCTAAACCCTAAACCCTAAACCCTAAACCCTAAACCCCCACTAAACCCTAAACCCTAAACCCTAAACCCTAAACCCTAAACCCTAAACCCTAAACCCTAAACCCTAAGCCCTAAACCCCAAACCCTAAACCCTAAACCCTAAACCCTAAACCCTAAACCCTCGTCGTGTTGCGCAGGACAAGCCCCTGCGGGAGCCCGCGAAGGGCTTCATCACTCGCAGCGAAAGCTACGTCAACGCCAGCGCGGCCTCGCGCTGGGAAGTCGACGAGCTTTGCGGCAAAGAGCCCCACAAAGAGCCCTCGGGGCCCGTCTTCGACCGCTCCCGCTTCGTCCAGGAAGTCCAGCTCGACGGTCAGACAGCCCCTTTTCCCTTCTCCCGGCCCTTTAGGGGCCCTTTAGAGGCCCTTTAGGGGCCCTTTAGGGGCCCCCTTTAGGGGCCCTTTAGAGGCCCTTTAGGGGCCCTTGAGGGGCCCTTCAGGGGCTCTTTAGGGGCCCTTCAGGGGTTCTTTAGGGGCCCTTCAGGGGCTCTTTAGTGGCTCTTTAGGGGCCCTTTAGGGGCCCTCTAGGGGCCCTTTAGGGGCCCTTTAGGGGCTCCTTAGGGTCCCTTTAGGGGCTCTTTGGAGGTTTCTAGGGGCCCCTTTAGAGGCCTTTAGGGGGTCGTGAGGGGGCTCTTTGGGGGCCTTTTAGGGGGCCGTGAAGTGGGCCTTTAGGGGCCCTTTAGGGGGCCCTGAAGGGGCCCCTTAGGGGCACTTCAGAGGCCCTTAAGGGGCTTTTTAGGGGCCCTTTAGGCGCACTTTAGGCGCGCTTTAGGGCGCCTTTGCGGGGCTTTTAGGGTCACTTTGATAGGCCTTTTAGGGGGTTTTAGGGGCCCTTTAGGGTCCTCTTAGGGGCCCTTTAGCCCTTTAGGGGCATCTTTAGGACGTTTTAGATTCTTTTAGGTCCACTTTAGGTCCTTTTCAGACCTCTTTTAGTTTCTTTCACCCTTGCAGGCCCTTTTAAATCCTTTTAAACCTTTAGAGGCCTTTTCAGGGTCCTTTTGGGTTCTCTTTTGCTGCCTTTTATATCCCTTTTAGGGTCTTGGGGCTGGGCTTTGCGGGCGTGCAGGCACTGTGAGCATAAACGACATTTTCGACTTCTCGCACGGCCAGAATTTGGGAAAGGGGTCTTATGGACAAGTGATGAAGGCCAGGGACTTCAAGACGGGGACTACGCGGGCCATAAAAGTGGTCTACAAGCCCCGCATTGAAAATGTCACTCGCCTCAAGAGGGAAATCCTCATCATGTGGGGCCCCATCAGGAAGGAGCTTTTCGCACCTTTTTTGAAAACTTATTCCTTTTTTTCCTTTTGAAATACTCGCTTTTAACGAAATTCTTTTGCATTTAAGTTAATCGATTCTGGTGCCTCTTTTTCTCTGAGATATTCGCTTTTTTAACAGCCTTTTAGGCCCAGGCGCCTTTCCCTTTGTTTGTGCATATTAATTAACTCCCGCGAGCTTTAATGTGCATATTTATTCCTTTTTTGCTCAACTTCTTTAATACTTAACATGTACAAATGCCTGGATATATGTATACATGTATATATATATATATATATATTTATAGATGTAGTGCAGCTGTTGTCTTTAGCTTTGCTGTTTGCTGCGCGGCGGTGGAGTGGCGGGGAGCCGCAGCTAGGGCGGGAGCTTTGCTGCTGCTGCTGCTGCTGCTGCTGCTGCAGCTGCTGCAGCGGAAGCAGAAAAATTGCGTGCTGTGCGGGTGTGGGGGCCTGCAGGAAGCGCCTGGACCACCCGAACATAATAAAGTTGTTTGAAGTTTACGAAGACGAAAAGAACTTGTATTTGGTGATGGAGCTTTGCACGGGGGGAGAGCTTTTTGAGCGCATCATCAAAAGTGGCCACTTTTCCGAACGCTATGCTGCATGCCTCATGCGCCAAGTCTTCTCTGCTGCTGCTTACTGCCACGCCAACAATGTCATGCACAGAGATCTCAAGCCAGAAAACCTTCTCTACGCCGACAGCTCGCCCCTCTCAGCCCTCAAGGTCATCGGTGAGGCCCCCCACTGCTGCTGCTGCTGCTGCTGCTGCTGCTGCTGCAACCGGCGCCCTGCAGCTGCAGCAACCTGCGCCGTGCAGCTGCAGCACGGAAGCAGCATTCATGGGGCAGCATGCAGGGTGCTGCACCGCTGCAGGCCTTTGGGAGCTCTATTGGTTCTAGTGATGGTGGTCGTATCAAGTCGTTTCGCTTTACATTTGAAGCATATTTTCGCTGCTTTATGGATTCATCTTCGAGTTCGTTTGTTGCTGCTTTTACAATTGAATATAGCGCACTTTGTTTGCTGATAAGTTGGCTTGCTATTACTTTGAGACTTTTATTTTCGATAGTAAGGTGGTAGTGGGGCCGCCACGCATTAGCAGAAATATATTTATTATATATGGGCAGAGCCTCAGGCCAATGAAATAGCTGTCTTTGTGTGCTGCAGTTATTCAGCTCGAGTGAAGATTTCGCATATGTGCATTCCTTATCAGTTTTCGGGTTGTATGATTTGAATATATTTGTTACTAGACAAATTCACCGTTCGTATTCATCTGTACATACATACACCTTGTGCAACTACACATTTATCTATGTAAGTATAGTAACCAATTAAGTTGTGCCTGTGTATCTATGTAATTTATATGCATTTAGATATTCATTTTTATTACATACGAATTTAGAGATGCAAACTGCGCACAAGTTGTGCCTAGGCTTGCCTGGCTGCCTTATGCTTAGCAGAATTCCTTGGAAACATCTTAGTCGCAAAAATGTAGCATCATAATTAATCTTTGCAAACACATATTATATTCTTGTACGTAAAACTATTTACATTTTTCATTTTTATCTTTATTTATATCTCTAAGTATGAGGGCGGCTATGCATGTGCCTGCGGGTGTGTATACCTATACAACCTGTGCGAGTGCCAATGCGCTGCTGCTGCTGCTGCTGTGTAGAAGTGGGCATTTTGCTTGTGTGTGGTCTGTGTGCCGAATTAGTTTTTTTTGCTTGGCTTTGAGTTGTTTTGGATGCTTTCAGTTTCTTTATGTAATAACCTTTTGCCTGATTGTGCCGTTACTGCCTTTCGCCTGCGCTGGCGTTGCTGGGCGCTGCACAACAGCTGCATTTCTGCTGCTGCTGCTTGCTGCTGCTTGCTGCTGCTTGCTGCTGCTGCTACAGACTGGGGCTTCGCTGCTCGCTGCGGCCGCAGCCATAAGTTTAGCAGCGTCGTGGGCACGCCTTATTACGTTGCGCCTGAAGTTCTCTTCGGCAAATACGGCAGCGAGTGCGACATATGGAGCACAGGGGTCATTCTTTTCATTCTTCTTTGCGGCTATCCGCCTTTCCGTAAGCCAAGGCATCAATTGCATGCAACAAAGGGGCAAATATGTGTACATTTACATATATATATTCCCTTTTTACAATTGTATACATTTATACACAAATATATAGACAATGCCAGAATGCATGCATGTGCCTACATATGCCTTGGGAAACATGCATTCGAATCTCTTCGCCCGCAGTTCCGGGTGCGTTCAAGTTGCCATTTTTTCTGCAAATGAAGTAATCCGTTTGCCTTTATCTGTGTGCGTCGTTGCTGCGCCGTCGAGCGCCATGGGGTGCCCTACTGCTGCTGCTGCTGCTGCGGCTGCTGCTGCTGCGGATCAAGTCGCACTGCTAATTATCATCAGAGCGGGTTGTGGCTTGTGGCGGCGCAGGCCAAACTGGGCGTGCCTGGGCAGCAGATTTTCTTGATCTTAGTGTACAGTTTGGGTGCTTGTTTCCTGGAGCTTTTGTTGAGAACTCGCACTGGGTGTCTGCATAAATAGAATGTTGAACAAATGGGCGAACATAAAGGCAGAAATAAAGGGAAATGCTGCTTGTGTTGCGTTGCTGCTGCGTTTCGCGGGTCTCAGATGGAAAAGACAACCAGGCGATTCTGAAGAAAGTGCAGGCGGGGGAGTTCAGCTTTGACCCGCGCCACTGGAAGCGGATTTCGGAGCCGGCGAAGGACTTGGTGAGAAGATGCTTGACTTACGTGCCTTCGAAACGCATCACCGCGCAAGAGGCGCTGCAGCACCCGTGGATTCAGGCCTATGCTGCGGGGCACGGGGGCGTGGAGCAGGCGCTTTCAGTGCGTCTTGGGTCGGATTTGATAGAACGTTTCAAGAATTTTCAGCGGCTGCACAAGCTGAAGAGGCTGGCCATCACCTGCGTGGCCTACCAGCTCTCCGACAGCGAAATCGGCATGCTGCACGACGCCTTCGCCGCGCTGGACAAAAACGCAGACGGAGTCCTCACTGTGAGCGAAATGCAACAGGGGCTGGAGCAGTGCGGCATTCAGGGGGAAGACGTGATCGAAGTGCTTAAGGAACTCGACACCGACGGAAACGGCACAATTGACTACACCGAGTTCATCGCCGCCTCCATGGATCACAAAATCTATGAACAAGAATCCGCCTGCCAGAACGCCTTCAGGGTCTTTGATCTCGACGGCGACGGCAAAATATCCGTGTAAGAATTTCAAAATGAATTGGGATCAAACTGGCAAGAACGAAATTGCTTTTCTGCTGCATCTGTGCCGCCTCAGTGCGCTGCGTACTGCTAAGTAGTAGTTGAGTTCCTGTGCAGCCTACGCTATTTCAAATCCTAGGGTTTGCGCCTCATGCTTCCTGCATTTTGTTTGTTTCTTTTCGTCTTTGCGGCTGGCCCGCTCTGCTCATGTATTCGTTTTGCTTCTGTTCCCAATTTAGCGAAGTGCATGTGAAGGCAATGGTCAACGTGCATCTCTTGCTGGCTTTTGCGCTTTTGTACGACAGAGATGAATTGCATAAAGTGCTCGAGACGAATTATATTAAGGAGGCGTTCAGTAAAGAGGCTGTCCTTGAGATGATTAGAGAGGTGCGGCAGAACAGCTTCTGGATCTTGGATTGTCTTGCATTTGCGGTTTGCAGTTCACGACCACTTAAGAGAACAGAGTAATGCAGATGGTGCACATATTACTCCTCCTCTTTGAATTTTTTAGTGTTGAGGAGCTCAAGAATCGTTGGGAGTGGATTTAAATTCGATTTATTGTTGGAAATTTAGCTTTTTTTGTTTTTGCGTGCTGCAGGGGGATCTGAACAACGACGGCATGATCGACTTCGACGAATTTATGCGCATGATGAGAGGCCGCCAAAGGAAAGCCAGCGAAGGCACTTCGCCGCTGGCGCGCGCGCGGGCGCTGCTATACCGTCGTTATGACAACTGAGGGAGTGAAAGAAGTACAAAAAAGGAAAAGAAAAAAGAAATACAAATTGGAAAAGATTTATTCTCGAGGGGTTAGTGAACGGCGTGAGGCGCTCCGCCCGACAGCGACGAGTCCGAGTTGTCCGCGCTGGGGCGCTAGCGAGAGGCAAAGGCCTAGCGCTTGTTCCAAAAGGCTGCAACGAGCCAGCGCTAACCGAACTTGTAAAAGTGAAGAAGACAAAGACATGCAAACAAAGATAAGAAAGCAAGGGGAAGCAAATGCAGCAGCAGACGCAGCGCAGCAAAGAAAGTGACTGCCGGCGCCTGCCAGGAAAGAAATCCAAGTCAGCTGACTGCGGTGGGGGCGCCTTGCTGCACATTTTCTTGTTAGCTTTTTGTCTGTTGAGCCACTCACCGAAGTGCTCCCTCCTACGAAAGTAGTAACAGTGTTATATTTGTTCCTTTTTCAAATTCAGGGACGGGTTGAGAGCTGGCCGGCTTTCAAAATGTAGCACGGCGTAGCATTCACAGAGGCTCCCTTTGGTTTGCAAAGCACCTTTACCATTTCACACTTGGCTGTACAATAAGTCGTAAAACTGCGGCGTTCTTATGGGTTGCTGTATGGCTAGCCGCAGCTGGCCGTGGCTAGCTGTCGCTAGCTGCTGTTTCCCCAACGGAGAAAGCCTTGTTCTCTTCTTTAGTGCAGGAATCAAAGTCGCTAGTTCTCATTTCAAACGGCTAGGGAGTGCAGCGGCTCCCGGTGAGAAGTACAATGGCCCTTGGGGTAATGGTCATGTGCGTGCTGCAGGGACCGAAATTAATGTGATTAATAAAAATAGTTTGATGAGAATTACTGAACATTAGTAATTAGCGCTGATTTGGGGGCGAAGGCTTTGCAGAGGAACTGTTTGTGTGGGTGCTGGTGGTCAGGGTAGGTCTTGCCGATTAGACGAATACGTTGCTAGTTATGTGAAATGCACACAGTACTGTGAAGTACATATAGGGACATCTAAAAATGACGAATATTCTAATTAAATAGAGAAAACGAATGGCTCTGCTAGCGTTGGGCGCAGCCGACCGCCCCACACTCTGAACACGATGGCAGCACACACAGCGTCCGGAACGGCGCTTTTAAGCTTAAATTAATTTTTAATTTAATTAAATTAAAAATTAAAAACGTGCCCTGCTGTAACAGCAGAAAGTAGGGTCTCCAGTGCATTCACAACAGCTTTGTCTAGTGAGCTCGCCTGCAGCCTGTCTTCTGGCCTCTGTAGTGGCTTAACGACGACTAGCACATACTCTCTCTTTGTCTTGGCTTCGAAACCTGATGTATTCCCAAGAAATGGAGCGACTGGGTTGCATCAGATAAATAAATAAGACTTCATTTGTCCTATAGCAGTTCCAAAGGGGCCCTGGCTCGCCATTTTCCGTCTGTTTCCTTTTCCTCCGCTGGATTTGAATTGTGGGCTTTGGGGTCACTTCGAGCCAAAAATGGGGCCCGAAGAAGAGCTGCAGCCCGGCGATGGCTACGGAGGCAATGGGGTGCATTTTTTCCCCCCAAGTGCGGACTCAAGTTTGATATTTCTGCACGGGAGAGGGGATAGCGGGGAGGGCTGGGGGGTGCTGGCTGGCTTGTTGAACAGCAGAGAGGCCCTGCGGGGCCGCGTGCGCCTCATTTTGCCAACAGCGGACAGAATTCATATAACAAAGTATGACATAGAGTGTAACGCCTGGTTTGATTCGCGTTCGGAGCGCCGCGACACAGACGAAGACGCGGAGGGCTTCGAGCGCAGCCACCGCCGCGTTCAACATTTAATTCAACAAGAAATACAAAACGGAATTAAACCTTCACGGATTATTGTGGCGGGATTCAGCCAGGGAGGCGCAATGGCCTACTACACACCCTTGCGCTCGGAGACCCCTCTGGCCGCAGCCATTTGCCTCAGCGGCTGGTGCCCGTTTCTGCACGATTTAGTCGTGCAAAAGGCGTTTGCCAGCGGCAACTGTCAGTTCATGCACATGCACGGCGTGGTAGACACAGTAGTTGACTACAGCTTCGCACGGCAGTCGTATGAAGCCGCTGTGGAAGCAACGAAGAAAGCAGCAGCAGCTGCTGCTGCTGATCCCGCAACAGTGGCGAGTAGATTCGAATTTAAAACCTATGAAAGACTTGGCCACGAGTCAAACGCCAAGGAAATGGCAGACTTTCTGCATTTCATTGAGCGCTGCCTCGCAAAAAACACCTGAGCTTTCCTTAAGCCCTGCGCACCGCAAGCCTGCCGGTGGCTGTAGCCAACATAGAAAAGTAGCAAACAAAAGAAGGCCTTTAAATCCCTCAGAAGCTCCTCCAAACATGCGATTTAGACTCTTGGAAATATAACTAACGAACGCTACATCTTAAAATCCTAAACGTTGAAATCAGGCCTGCCGTGAGCCCGCGACATGCTAAATACCCAATTACCCTGACTCTGCAACTTATGTGAACTCATTTTTTTCAACACTATTCCCCTTAGCTGCAAAAGTTCCCTAATGTGATGTACTGGGCAAAGAGCCATTTGGCCCAACATTAGTTCCATCAGGTCTACACGGAGGTCGCAGCGCAACAAAACCCAAATCGCCGTCTAATGACAAAAAATAAAAAATAAAAGGAGTCCCAAGTTAGTCAGATCATCTAAAGCGGGCCCCAACTCGCCGGGCATTCAAAGAATTGCCTTGGGGCCCCCTAAAGGCAAAGCTCCCCGGGGGACCTCAGGGGCCCCTTTGCGCGAAATTGCTGAGGCTTTGGGGGCCCCGCCGCGGTATCATAAGCCCCATTGAATGGCTGAGTGCCTTCTTAAAAGACATGGGGCTTTAATGACGGACTCGGAGGCCCTAGGGGGGCCCCTCCCCCCAGTCGCTCTCTCTGGGGGCCCCTAGGGGGCCCCTATGGGGCCCCCGGAGGTGCTGCTTCGTACAGTGTGTATTTGGTTTCAGAGCCCTGACTTTGTGGGTTGTTTTTTGAGACTGCGGACGTAGAGGTTGTGCATTCGGAGTTTGTGGATGTTGGTGCATCTGTCTCTGAGATCTTGAATCAAATCAGTGAAAACGTCGAACTTCTTGACAATCACTTTGCTCACCAAGGCCTGCTTCACTGCGTCCGGCAGCACTGGCACTTGAAAGGCATACACGGGGCAGTAGCCGTAAGTTCGCTCCACCTCTGCATGCACTATATCCCGGGGGGCCACTGGGCCAATGCCTCCGTGGACCACTGGAATGCGCATTCCCATTTCCACCTGAAAAAAGATATTCATCGCACAGAATAACTCCAAATATCCATTTACGAGTTTATAGTACATATAGGTGCTAATCTGCAGTGTTTGCATATATCATATATATATATATATATGTATATATATATATGTATATATATATATATACATATGTATACATATATACTGAGGCAGCAGCAGCAGCAGCAACAGCAGCAGAAGCACCTCTATCTTCTCGAATTCGTCCAGCAGCAAGTCGAAGCTGCCCACGTAACGAGTCCGAAGGATCACCGGCACCACTGGAGCATCTTTGGGAGGGGCAGGGATTGTCTAAGGCAGCACAAAGAGGCAGCAGAGCAATTATCATTCAAACTCCAGCTGAAGTTTTTAGTCCTTCTTTTAGGGTTTAAATGCTAGGGTTAAGGGTTTGGGGGCTAGGATCTAGGGCTTCGAGGCTAGGGTTTAGGGTGTGGCTCTCTTACTTTAATTTCCTGT